>NC_139599.1:11999242-12119242 GCF_946808225.1 Silurus aristotelis | reverse complement strand
CGGTCACTCGGGAGGAGCTCAGAGTAGAGCCGCTGCTCCTCCACACCGAGAGGGGTCAGCTGAGGTGGCTCGGGCATCTGTTCCGGATGCCTCCTGGACGCCTTCCCGGGAAGGTGTTCCGGGCGCGTCCCACTGGGAGGAGACCCCGGGGAAGACCTAGGACACGCTGGAGAGACTATGTCTCTGCGACCCGGCCTCGGATAAGCGGAAGAAAATGGTATGGTATGATTATTTATATATATATATATATATATATATATAAATAAAAACACACTAATCACAAACAAACATACTGTAAAATTGGAAATCGTGTGCAGGGCTGTGCCGGATGTGGCGAGCAGGTGCTGAACATCCATGGCTGGATAGTAATAAGCCTCAAGTTCGACTGCAATATTGGACTTTGCATCTTTACTGTACAGTTTGTACAATCTGAGTTTAGTCACTATTGCTGAGTGCATGTTAAGCAGTTAGCAGTCACTGTGGAGAAATTCACCCCTGAGCAAGCGGAGCGCATCCTTTAGCATCCAGCTGCCAAAGCCACTTTATTTAAATAAAACCCTGTAACAGTGCAATGGAAAAGAACATGATTTTTGATACAAACTGGACTTACCATAGACGTGGGGTGAGGTTGGTAGCATCCACATACTCCCCCCAGAGACACGCCTCCCCACCAATTACAAGCTTCTTCTGCTCTGCTGTACCTGAAGAATCAAATCAGAGGGAACTCACTCAATATATAAAGCAAAGCAGTTTATAACACAATTTAAGAACAAACAAAAGGCTTAAAAAAACTGCAATATGAATTTACTTTAATAGAACAGAACTGGAAATCTGTCTTGCTTCACTCAACAGGCCTCGAGAACGTGAAAAGTTCATGCTACCCTAACCATAATCACCAGTTACTACCTTATACAATTTTAAAATTGGAGGTAGGTCTCAATCGGCTCTCTGGTTTGGTAGTCACCCATATACTTATCCACAACCTAGGGAGCTGATTGAGACACAAAATAATAATGTTGTAATGAATAATAATAATAAAAATTTTTAACATTTCAGCATTATGTGCACTGGAACATGACAAATGCTGGTCAGCAAGAAATACACTATATTTCCAAATGTATTCGCTTGTCTGCCTTCATATGCAAATTAACTTAAGTAACATCCGATTCTTAATCCATAGGGTTTATGATGATTTTGGCCATATGGAGCTATAACAGCTTTAACTCTTCTGGGAAAAGGCTTTTCACAAGGTTTAGGAGTGTGTTCATGGGATTTTTTTGACTGTTCTTCCAGAACGCCTTTGTGAGGACAGACACTGATGTTGGACAAGAGTGTCTGGATTGCAGTCTCTGTTCTAATTCATCTCAAAGGAGTTCCATCAGGTTGAGGTCAGGACTTCTTTCACACCAAACTCACTCACTTATGCTGAAGCATTAAGAGTTCCTTTCACTGGATCTAAGGTTCCGAGCGAAACTGAGAGCGACCCGTTCTTTCAACAAATGTTTGTAGAAGCAGTCTGCATGCCCAGGTGCTTGATTTAATACACCTGTAGCCATGGAAGTAATTGGAACATCTGAATTCAATAATTTAGATTAGTAAATAAATACTTTTGGCAATTAAGTGTGTAGTAAAACAGCACAAGTTATATTTTGTTATTCTGCTCAATTAAAACACAGGACCTTCAACATGCACTTATGCGTATAAAAAACTACTTGAACTCTCAAGAGAACTACACCTACTACAGACAACATACTGTAAGAGACTTCCATTTTATATTCATCTACTAAACTACAGACACAATTTCCTTATGTCTCCACTTGCGTGCTAAGCCTGCTTCAGACCAGTTTATTCCACTGGTCTTTTTCTGCATGTTAGAGGAGAGAGGTAAGTATAATGTTCTGGTAGATGTTGGAACAAACCTCTGACCAGCAACTAAGCATCAGAGTGTTTTTCTTACAGTTTATGCTTAAAATTAAAGAAATATTTCCCACGTATAGAACTAAAAGCATATGTAAAAATCAACATTGTTGTAAGTGTAAAAATGTGGATAAACCTGTGTGCTCATTCTCCTGAAAGCTAAATTATACAGCAGTGACTCAGTTGTTAAAGGTTGCAAGGTTTTAAGTCCAACCGCTGCCACTGTTGCCGTCTTGAGCAAGAACCTCAACCCAATCTTCTTCAGGGTTCCTGCATCATGGCTGAATATACATTTTGACTTCAGTCCCCTAATAAGCTGGGATATGCAAAGAAAGTACTATAGTGGAAAGTTTATCTGACAAATAATGATTCTTTAACTTGAATTCTTTGTGGTTCACTAAAAGCCCATTAAGCATCATCAACTCTCACACACCATTGAAACTCTGAGGGTCAGCCTTGTAAATGTTTTTCCAGTCTTGGCCATATTTGATGCGGTTAAGGTACCAGGGAGTAGACAGGAGGGCATAAAACCCAGCTGCAGTTATCTGGGCCAGCTCACTGTTGTAGTCCGGCTTCTCCTTCCACACGTGGATCTGTGTGTCTGCTTTCAGCTGGGCAGAAACACACAGTCACAATTCCTTTTTTGTTTTTGTTTTTTATACAAAGCACGCATCTTCTTGGTCCAAGCAAAAGTCACTGGGATGTTTAAAGAATACACCCATAATTAGGGGTCAAAAGTCACCAGGGTCATTTCTTGCTTTGTTATGCCTATGTGGGACATCAGATTTAGTTAACTTCTTCAGATTAATAACCAGTTAAGTTCAAAAAGCGCATGCACACACAAATGCAACACCCTGCATTACATGCGTTATTAACTTCCCACTTGTAGGTGGTATCAAAAAGTTTCGAGACTAGACGTTTTCAAAAAAGTACTTAATAGGTTTACACACTATCGCTTTCAAATTAGTGCCCTTGCACAGCAATTCAGCGCTCCCAGTATTCCTGCCACTTCTGGAATATGTGCTGGAAGTCTTCATTTTGAGGTGTGTCAAGCACGTTCGGCAATGCGAGCTGGATCTCCAAAATAATGTGAAAACCTTTGACCTGGATCTTCATCTTTGGGCAGAGGTTGAAGTCTGCAGGAGACAAATCTGGTAAGTAGGGTGGGTGCAGAAGTCAGATCCTGTAGATTGTTCTCTGGCGATCATCATGCACAAGTTGCTGAATGGTTTCAACATTTTCGGGGAGTTAAGCTCGTTGAAGGTCTTTCTGATCTCTACATGATGAAATCGCAGATGTGGTAACGCATGTGGTCAGAACAGCACCAGCTAGCACGAAAACTTTGTTACCACCTCGTTTACTAAAGTTTATGCTGAAAGAAAGATGTTCTACTATAAATATTCTAGTTCTTGTATATTTATCAGGAATTTGAAAACTACATGCACCCACAAAAAGTGTGAATGTGTCCAAAGTGCAAAAAGTGTCAATAACGAGACGATAAAAAACAATTTTAAAAGCTTGCAGCAAAAACAGAAGTACACACTGCCTTATTGACAAACATGCAAGCCATGTGCAGCAGAGGTGGCTGATTTGCACTGACTAGAGTGAATGTGTTTTACTGCTTTTCCATACAACAAAATGTATTTGCACAAGGCATCAGTCCAGCATTTCAAAAAAGTTAGGGATATTAAAAATATGCAATATTTTACAAGGCAGTAGTATAGTTAGTATAGTATAGTTGTAGTTCTCACCTCCTGGTGAGAACTACAGAAGTAGCATGAGTAAGGTTGCAAAATTCCAGGAATTTCCATGAAAATAATGGGAAAATACGGGAATTAACGTGGAATTACTGGGAATGAACTAAGAATTTAAATAATTGCATGTTAGCCTATCACAGGGAACTTAAAACGTAGTTGAAAGAAAAATCTTGCAGGATAATCTTGTTTAAAAAGGACCAGATGTAATATTTGAATTTACAGAACACTTTAAGAACTGCACTAAGCCCGTACCCCCTACATGCACTGTGTATTCCTCCATAACACAACACAGATCGTTTCCTAAATTCTGTTGTCAAAAAATGGCCATCAGATTCATTTAAATGGCATAATTATTACATAAATCTATGTTTTGAACTGCCTTGCACTGTGTGGAAGTTATTGTGCAACAAAATACCATTTGAAAATAACACACTGACTGAGCAGACATTTATGTGAGATTTAAAAACAAAAAAAAAACCTGTCTAAAAAAGATCATCCCCACAAACTATTCTAAGTCACCTGTGAGGGAACCGCCCCTTAGCTTTCAGGCTGTGACCACCACTGGAATATTGAAGCCACAGTTCTGTATTTGAGTCTGAAGATTACATTTATTCAAGCAAGTTTTGATATTACTTGGGAAATCTATTTTATCTACAGGGTTGAAGTTTAACTAGCAAATAGCAAAATGTGTTTATACAGTAGCTAGGCAGCCAGTAAATCATCAAAACATTAAAATATCTGAGGATAGCTACTGCAGCACAAGCTGTGATGCTCTTTGTTCTACCTTCAGCTAGCCAGCTTTTTTTGCTATCATACAGTATGTACAGTCCTGGTCAAAAGTTTGCACATATTCCAATTTTTAAGGTCTTTGAAAGTCTCTTATGCACATCATTAAAGCCTGCATTTATTTGATCAAAGCTATAGAAAAAAACAGAAAGATTAAGAAAGATTATTATTACAACTTGAAATGTAACTTTTTAGTAATCAAAGAATCCTGACAAAACTATCACAGGCTATAGAAATATTAGGAAGCTGTTTCCAATATTTGAAAAATCAGTATATTAAAATGATTTCTGAAAAATCAAAGTGACACAAATAAATAATATTTGAAAGTATATCAAAACAGAAAAGCACTGTAATAATAATATTACTGTTTTGTTCTGTATTTTTGATATATGAGCAAACTGATCAAACGCAGGCTTGATGAGCATAAGAGACTCTTTCAAAAACATTCAAAATAATAATGTGTCCAAACTTTCGACCAGTACCATATATACATATACAATATAGTTTGTTTTAGCAAGCATGCTTATTGAGGAGAATTTGTGTGTGTAATTTCTTTTTTAATCGCTATCAATTCACATGCATATCAGATTATGATTAAACAAAATGCATATATTTATGTTGATACAGTTTATATACATTTCCCCAAATTGTAATTAATTTCCATAAATTCCTATTAATTTCCAATATTTCCTGGTTAGTTTGCAACTAGGAATATTTCCAAAGTTCCCATGGATAGTTTCTGGAGATTTTCTGCCCCTTTGCAACCCTAAGCAGGAGTAGTGTGAAGCATGTAGATAATATACTGTATTCTGGACATTAATATTGTGATGATCAAAATGAAACGTACACACAAGTCTCTTTTGATTTTGCCCTTTGTGGGGAAAAACTTGGACACCCCTAGTCTAGACAGAATAGTGCAATAAAGGACCAGAATGTCAAAAGAATCCTACCCAGTATTATGTGTTCCTAAAAAACGTCCCCTGTGAGTGCATTGTGCCAAATAAAATCAGTGTGTTGTACAAATGATGATGCGAATTGTACGACTGTTTGTGTTTTCGATGTTTAAGTAGACCAACCAACACTGTATGGGCTGAAGATTTCTTTAGTGAGCCAATCACAAAATCACACCCCTCTACATATGCTAAAAATTAAAAATGCAAACCTGAAAGGTAGTATTTTGTATAGAGGGAATATTGGCTCAAAAGAAAGCCACTACTAGAAATAAATCAACCTATAAAGAGAAACCACTTACAAGACCAACCAATAGTATTCTCAAATCTAACATGCATTCAACATATAATGCGCAGACTGTAAAATTGAAAGTAAAGTGTCATGACATTATGTATGGTAAAATCTACATAATACATCGTGTGAGTCCTTGTTAGAAAATCTAAGTGCACATACAAAATTGGTGGAATAACATCTGATCAACTGGCTATTTGTGTTGGTTTAAAATGGAATCCTCATTCTTCAGAAGCAGGTAGTATCAAGGCAGGTAGGAAGCACACCAGCCTAATAACAAACCATTGCCAAACCAACTACAAGGCCAACGTTAAAAGAAGATTAAGACAGACAAATAAAACAGAACTGAATGCATAAGGCTGTAGCTAAAATGTTCAGAAAAAAATTTAGCTTAATAAATCCTAAACCCGAGGCCTGGGAATGAAGCAAAGGCTAGTCTTTCCTTTTCCTCGAGTTACACCAACTACTAAACTGGAATTTATCTGAACAGACTGTATAGTAGGGAACAAAGGTGATGACAAGGAATCCTAAAGGGAACACCTATCTACTACTGGCTAGTCATAAATAAATTACCATATAAATATATGTGAATCAGGCATACTGTGACCATAGATACCTACATTATAAAATCTGTATAATAAACAGAATTCACTGAGAAGACCAACCATTGAAACTGAGCGGCTCAACCTTGTAGTACTGCTGCCAGTCCTGTCCATAACTAATGTAGTCCAGGTACCAGGGGGCAGCGAGAATGGTGTTGAAACCTGCCTCAGTCACATTAAGAAGCTCCTTTTCCAAATTGCTGTTTATCCAAACTTCCACCACTGTGTCAGCTTTCAGCTGCAACAAGCACATAACTCATTGGATGGCTTATACAACAACAAAAATCGGATCACAAAAAGACCCACTGGTTGAAAAAGCAGAAATACAGATCACTGTATGCCAAGCAGGTGTTAAAGAGAGGTTAAAAAGGTTAGCAATGCAGCTAGAAAGCTCACAATGGACATCACTCATTATTTTCCTTAGTCGTTATAACCGTGGAATAATAAGGATCAGTTTTTCCCTACAGTAAATCTATGACAGATCAATCATATTTGCAGAGTAGCCAATTTTTTTTTAAGACAACAATCACATTTACATGATTTGTCCTTCACTGCAAATATACACTACATGGACAAATGTTTGTGGAAACCTGACCATTAATATTCATGTACCCCCTCCCACCCCCAGGGAGGATGTTCCACTAGATTCTGGAGTGTGAATTTGGAGATGTATGCTCTTTCATCGACAAGAGCGTTAGTAAAGTCAGGTACTGATGTAGGCTTAGGAGGCCTGGGGTGCAGTCAGCAGCCCAATTCATCTTAGAAGGTGTCCAATAGGATTGAGGCCACTTAAGATCTTCCACTCCAACTCATGAAAACCATATATTCATGGAGCTGGCTTTGTGAACAGGGGCATTGGCAAGGTTGAACAGGTTTGGTAGTTTTGCTAGTTCAGGAAAACGTTAACATCCAAAAACAATTGTGTGCATCCAATGTTGTGATAATAGTTTGGAAAAGAACTTCACGGCTAGAAAAGTCAGGTGTCCCAAAAAAGTTATCCATATAGTGTGGTCAATTAGCATGACCGTTGATCTTGCTAACAAATTTTTGAACCTTTAAGTTTACTATTGTCCATCATACTTTGTCTGACTAAAATATTATAGTAAGGAATTGTGTAAAAATTCATGTTTTGCCAAAGAAATCTTTAAAATCCCCAGAAGAAGTAGAATCATGGATAAAAAGTGATGTCAACTGTGCATTTAAGCACTGGATTATTAGACAATTGGTAACTCCAATTAAAAAAGCTTGGTACATAGGGTAAAGCATTACAGCACACTATATGCCCAATACAACACCGCTTGAGATTTAGCCACAAAACGTTTGAAAATACTAAGTAGTAGAGGTCCAATGACTACTTCTGCTAGCTAATCTGATCACAGAAAGAGAAAGCAATTGTCACATAAAACAGCAGCAATTAAATGTAAAAAAAAAACAACAAAAATGGTTCTTTTAAGCTTGGCATCCATGATAATCACAGTGTCTTTGCATTAATGACATCACCTTGCATTTTCTACCCAAGTAATAAACACTGTATTAAGACAGTCTCTTCATACCCAGTGATTTTGCTTGGAGCGAAGACTGTAGCTTTGTTGCTTTTTCTTGATTGGATAAAATATGGAGCAATAAAAAAAACATCTCTTACCTTAACGCCATTGTCAAAGACCTCCTGCCAGACCATGTAGCCCTTATTGGTGGCTTTTACAATGTCAAGGAGTCTAAAATTACATTTCATTCAAACATTACTGACATTGGTTTGAAGGCTTTAAATGCTGGATTTTCTTGAATAGATCTCCTACCTTTGAATATAGTAGGATTCCAGTTTTTTGAAGTCTTGTCCAAAGCCCTGCTGTGCCATAAATTTTTGAACATCAGGGTTTGACTTCCTAAAAGGGATAAGAGGGAAAACAAAGAATTTCCAAAAAAATCCCTCAGAGAAACACAAACCAAAGCTTGTAGTGTCTCAAAACTCATCTAAAAGATCGTCTTTCCTCTTTTATATCTTTTTGTGCTATATTTGGTGGATAACTTTTGAAATAACTAAATGCAGTGAAGAGCTAAACTGCTTTTTGAAGCATCTTTTCTCACCAGCAGGAGAAATTGACCTCGTCTCCCCCAAGATGGATGTAGGCATCAGGGAAAACGTTACTGATTTCTTTGAAGAAACTGGTCATAAAGTCGTAGGTGGAGTCGAGGATCGGATTCACAGGTCCAAATGTGCCTGAAGGAGAGCTGCCTGAATAGCATGGGGTTAAAAGCCCAGGTTGACCTACAAAAAGATTTGACACCAAGGCCATTGAGTTGCACTGCCAAATTTAGTTTTAAATGAATGATAAAATACCATTATGCTTATAGACTTGAGTAATTAAACTAATCATTTGCAAACACATTTTACCCATTTGATATAAAATTAATCTGTAGTTGACTTTCGCTGTAGTCCAACCAAGAATGCTTTTAGGTCTCCAAAATTTCCATTTATTACAAAACAACATATGCACCATGTGACAAAGCCATACCACTTCCTAAAACTAAATTCTGTTTATTATTATCCCACCATAGGCCACACACACACACACACACACACACACACACACACACACACACACACACACACACACACACACACACACACACACACACACACACACACACACACACACACACACACACACACACCTCTCCAAAACACACCTCGAGCAAAGTAAGACCCATACGACTTGTCACTAACCTGCTCCCCATGACTGAGTGTGGCCCGGAGTGTCGAACTCAGCAACGACTCGTATGCCTCGCATACGAGCAAACTCGATCACCATTTTCACATCAGCCGGTGTGTACACGTGTGTGTACGGGTGATATGCTCCCTTTTGTAACACAAAAACATAAGTTATAATACACACTCTCCTAATTGCAGCTGGAATAAAGGGAACTAGAGTATGGAATATTACTGATGAAAAATGCAGCAGACTTGATTTGAGACTTTTAGCCTACGAAGAGAGGAACACCAGACCAGGGTGGCTACTGTAACTACAGCACTATGAAAATATCCACAAACATTGATTTATATATAGAAATATATAGATTTGCCTACCCACTATTTCCAGGACAGCAGCCAGAAAGAATAAAAGGAGTATTTTTTTTTTTTTAAACTAGAAAGCAAACTAATTTGCTACAATAATTACTGCAGATAATATATACTAATAAAGTTAGTGAAAAGTTAATGAACATGAGTCTACATGCTGTAAACCGTAGAAAGGAATCTTTAATGTAATGTGGCATCTAATCTCTCAGCTGAACCTGCTTTTCTAAAAGATAAGTAAGCAATTAGGTGATGACCATCACGTGACACCTGTGTTGCATTAAATTTTGGATGCACCCCCACAGCCCATCACATAAACGTGTACTGTACACTGTTTGTTGTTTATTTCTTTTTTAAGCCAAACCATGACTGAAATTCACTACCATGATTCCTTATGCAGAACATAACTAATACCCTTATATACCATTATTCTACATAGAAGGAAATAAACACTGAGCTGATAAACGATATTCCTTCATACAGATGTATATGCCTTTCTGGAAGGACACCATCGGTTCTCTTACTTCTTCAACCATACCATAATATACAGATTAGTTTTGCGATTTAATTTTAAGCATGACACTACTGCAACCGATGCAAGAGCAATCCAATAAAGTTTTAGTTTCACACTCGGCATGCTGCATTTCACATTATGCACCTGGTGGCTTTTCTCTGTAGGCGATCACTTGTGGTGTCTTGCAACAAATGCAATAAAAGAGTCTGCCGCCTTTTTTTTTTATGGTTTACAAATTGAATCTTTTTTTTTTTATCAGAAGTGAGTACAGAGAAGTGAAAATGACTTTTTCCTGAAAAGATTGTACAAGACTGCTTACGCTTTGACTGATGTTAGGGAAAGTCTGACTCATGAAGGGAAAAGAGTTATCGTCCACAATGTGCCAGTGGAAAACGTTAAACTTGTTCATCGCCATGGCTTCCTGCAAAGACGGTAGAGAACATTTGGTTAGACAAAGTGTTTGTAAAAAAAAAACTAAA
This sequence comes from Silurus aristotelis, assembly GCF_946808225.1. Taxonomy (NCBI): domain Eukaryota; kingdom Metazoa; phylum Chordata; class Actinopteri; order Siluriformes; family Siluridae; genus Silurus; species Silurus aristotelis. The sequence continues at coordinate 12,108,872 of NC_139599.1, read as the reverse complement.
GCTCTGTATTTGCAAACACAATCAAAATCAAAGTTTGCATTGAACACAAATGACTTTAATAACAGATACATGTTACAGTTTCTGAATATCATTAGCTATACATGTGATATATAAATGAGTTATACTGCTCCCTGGAAGGTTTTAAGACATAAAAATGTATCATGAGGGGAGGAAGAAAAAAAAGAAAGAAAGAAAATGTCCTCAAATCCATGAAATTATAAAAAAAATAATAAAAGGTGGACTCCAATCCAAGTATAATTTATACCATGGTCTGTCTAAAGACTCGAGTATGATTGGCAGGAAGCTGTGTGCTCAAACTGTTGAATGCATTGGTAGTTCTGGTGAGTTTAAAATACTTTGTTCTATATTCATTCCATAAATACAAATGCATGAAATTTACAATCCCAAAGTCTCCCACTCTAACAGCTATTTAAAAGATTTATCATAATTAATTCAAATAAATGCAATCTTATTACAGTGCCTTCAGCATATGATTTAAAGTGGGCAGAATTCTCGATCTAACATACATTATAGTAAGTAACTAAAATGTATTTTATTAATTAAAAATTCATTTATTCTTTCAGTCAGTTTTGCACTGCAAACATCAGTGGCAGTTTTAACTTGTTTTAAATCGCATGGTACAATATATAGATTTGTACATTAGCCTTGTTTCCTGTAACATTTCTCCCAGCACCGTTACATCAACTTCTGGCACAAAACTGCCTTAGAAAACAATCTACATGCAGAACGTATGTAACTACACAGTTAGTCAGTCAACATGTGTAGCAACTGACTGCAGAATGGAACCAAACAGGACACCTTGCTTCGTTCAGACACTGATGGACTCAGATCAGGATCTTGTGATGTGCATTCCGTGTTTGGTCACGAGGACATAATGGTTGAGATTCACATTTCTAGTGTCACCACTTCCTTGTTTCACCACTACCTACTCCCTTGTTATTTATAAAAAATTTTTAAACAAAGTGGAAGGAGACTAACAATAATAAAAAAAAAAACTAATAACTTAAAAAAACCAACAGAAGTAGTTTATCTAGTAAACGTATTATACATGTGCACCCCATAAGTAAATACATAAAGCTTGGTCCTGTTCAACAAACTTGATAACCCTAACCATGACAAATATGACACGATTGCACTAGAAATGAATGTTGATAGAATTTCCAGAACTATAACAATCTATATAAACTATATTGTTATGGAATTGCAAACTGGAATTACTAACAAGTATCAAGAATAACTATACTTCTGAAAGGATTTTTCTCTTGAGATGTTACTTATACCACCCACACAGTAATTGCTTACCAAATTGGCCAAAATGACTTTGAGTGGCAGGAAGTGACGAGATGAGTCCAGCAGGATTCCTCGATGAGCAAAGCGAGGAAAGTCTGATACGTCTGTCTTGTTGATTGTAACCTGGTGAAAAGAGATGTTTAATATGTATAATTATTTACTAAATGCAGTTTGATCATTTTTTTTTTTATTATTATTATTAAAATAGTGGGGTTCACTGCAAGGAGAATGAACTCACAGCTCCATAATTATCTTTGTACACCAACTGGCTGAAGGTCTCAAGTCCTTACAAAAACAAAAAAACAGTCATAAATAAGAATCGTGTAAGAAAATGCAAATAAAAAAAAACACATCCCGGAGTCACTTGAGGGACATAAATCACATCATCTGTTTTGATGGTGCCAGTGTTCAGCATTGAGTAGCAGAGCTTAGACACACATTATACTTCATTTTATAATTAATAATTACATTTTTTACAATAAATTTCATTATTTCAACATAAACAATCTGTGTGTTTTATATACAAGCTTTAGTGCTTTTATCCATTTATCTGTGCACCAATGTTACTTTGGTGATATGTGAATTGTTTGCCCAGATAAGCAAGTAAACTCAGAGGCACAATTTCTTATTTACAGAACTTCATTTACAGAACTTCCTGGCTAATCTAATGATATAAAAAAATTATTTGTTTGTTTACACCGATTGAAAATGTCAAACAAGTCAAACAAGTACCTAAGTACTGCAAGAAACTGCTCACATTTTATTCAAATCAAACAATCAAATCAACAAAAAATAGAGTATCTGGACCAACGTCAGCTTACCTCTCAATGCTCCCCATACATTTGAAGCCTTAAGAACAGCTGCCGGTTGGTCCACTGATAGCTGATCTAGAGAAACAGGAAATAACACACTTTAAAATTTGACCGTTGCAAAAAATCGCATCATATGAGCTTTGTTTCCTCTCGCTTTCATTCTTACTTTCTCTTTAGTCGAACCAAGAGTCCTTTCCTGACTTTCATATACCAGTAAACATAAACAAAACAGCTTTACCTTGGACACTAAAGACTCCTTCCAAAAATGTACACCAATAAACACTATCAATTCTTACACTTGTTGTGTGTGTGTTAAATAAAATATTTAATTGTAAGTCTATACTATTGACATGAATTAAAATTAAATCATCACTACCCTCTGAGCTGCTGTTACAGGATATGAATGAGCACCTTTTGACCAATCAGAATGCAGCCACACTGTGATTAAAGCAACAGTTCAAACATCACAAAAACTTTACACAAAATGTAAAAAAACCAAGACTAGTTTAAGACTAGGTTAAAAATAAAATGGCCTGTCTATACCGTGATTTTTGAAAGAAGCACCCTGCAATAGATTTGAAGCTCCTAAACAGAGGTCATGTATTGGATTATGGATTACAGTTAATCTTTGGATTAGCAGAAGTGGATTGCTGTGATTTCATGTCCTCTTTGAAATTCTAGCTTCTGTTTTTTTGTTTTGTTTTGTTTTTTGCCATGAATGTTATGGTCACATTTTTTAAACACAAAAGCAACTTCCACACAGTTACAGAAGAAATAAAGACAGTACAAATGATTGTTTTGGTTATTTTTTTTCCCAATGAACGAAGGCCGAGAACTTACAGGATTCATCCGATTTTAGACTCGGATAACCGTCACACTCCGGGTCAGATGATGTGATCTGCACCTGAAGCTCAGTCAGCTCTGACTCCAGCGCTTTATCCTGGTTCTCCCTTTGCTTCTTCAAATCGAAGATGTAATTAAAATACCTGGAAGAGAAAACCCGTGTGAAAAAGTGTCCCGTCATTGCAATGCAAACGGAGTTTAAAACAGGATCAATCACAAAAGGTAGTCATGAAGATGCAGCAGGTACCGATTACCAGTTTAGTGCATGATGCTTTTAACAGTGTCTCAAAGGAAGATGAAGGGACATCTGATTCCTTTATGAGCAAGAGAAGACATTCTCGGATTCCTGGATAGTGTGATTCTACAGCTGCCAGGTTTCAGTATTAAAAGTATGTTTAATATGTTCAGATAGCAAGAAATCAGTTGGGGAAAATTAGGTAGACTTTCTCTCAAGATTTCTTCATCATCCAAGGGTGTTTTTCCCTTACCACTTCCTTGATTCTTCCTATGCATGAGATTTTATCTACATTTATAACCGGATTTCTGAAATGCTGCTGGGTGACAATGATTCATTGTTAAACAGCACTGTATCAATAAACCTAAATTGCATTTAAGTAAATAGTACAACATTACTTAAAATGCACTTCCGGTTTGCTTTTATTAGTTTGCTTGACTAAAAAAAATAAACACGAAAATTAGTATTAGTAAATCACTGGTTGTAAGTTCACCTGCGGAAGGCATTTTGGAGCAGGCTGCAGCTCGGCCCCGCGGACGAATCTTTCGCGTGGACGAATCGAAAACTGAAAGGGCTGAGTTTGAACGCAGCCGGGTTCGTCTTGTATTTCTGCGGCAGCGGCCACAACGAGACTTCTTCTGTCTCTCGGTATTTCTCTTCAACACGCTGAAACAGCCAGCCGTTACAATCTGGAACCGTCGATAATATCGTCCCAAAAAATATTGCAATCAGCGTTAGCGCGCGCATTGTGCTCATTAGGGTGATCTATAATCAGCTGACTTCATGAAGCACGCGACCGGAGGTTTTGTCTAGCTGACCGCTTGGCACCGCCTCTAAACCTCTCGCCCAATCAGCATATTGGTCTCGGTATCACGTGAACAGGAAACGAACACGCGGACGGTGAGACCAACACCGCCGCCATCTTAGTGAGGGTAAAAGCTGACTTCAATATATTACTATACTGTATATACTTGCACAAAAACACAATTTGCCTTTATTTCAAATCCCCAGGAAAATTATATATATATATATATATATATATATATATATATATATATATATATATATATATATATATATATATATAAATAAATAAATCACCTTCAGTGGGTGGTGTCCTACCTCAATCCATCATCCTCTTAATACCATCATTATGATGCCACGGCTAAAGACACCATCAAAATTATAGAGAAACGCAGTTCATGTATAACAGAGTGCTGCATCACAGACAGGAATCTCATACAGTGAGAATTAATGCAATATATTACAGCATTAATATTAACCATTACTATATTATATATTAAATATTACTCAAAGCAAGAAACCCAATGAACACATTTCAACAATTCTCCTTTCATTGAAGCCACAACTGCCCCACCCGCATACATGATCTCCACTTTAAGCAGAAGTGATAATATTAACCTCATAAAATGATCCTGAGATTTCTGTGCATTTCTTTCTGTTTATTATAATTTTCCTGGAGATTTGAAATAAAGGCAAATTATGTGTTTTGTTCAGGTTCTAAAGGAAGAGAGCATAAATGGCATAAAAAGTGTTTTGAACTGTTTTGGTCGACTTTTCCTTACGATGTCCAGCTTTTCTTAAAAGGTGTGTCTTGTATATATTCTTGTACGTGTCTCTGTGACCAAAATAATTTTTTCTCCTATGTCAGCCGCACTGCTGAGTCTAAAGGCTAAACGCAGATTTCTTTGACCCTGGCAACACGTGATGTGAAATCTGATTGAATAGAAATATTATTATAGAAATATTAGGGAAAATGTAATACATATTCATACATAATACATTTTCTTATTTTAACAAATATTCTGGAGAATATTATATAATGTAATATAATAGGTTGTTTTATAAATCTTGATTAAACAATAATGGTTTTAGCAGTGACCTTAACACCAGTGCGTTGAATGGCTGGAAACAAACACACCATGAAAACCAACTTGCTCAAATGTGCATGCACCTTTAATTAGGGTTAGAATTTGGCCCTTTCTGCTTTTTAAAGAACGTTATACCTCACAATTTTAGAACTTTACTTATCTTTTTCACCTACTAATCAGTATTCATTCACTTCTAAGTCAGGGCCTGAGCCATGAATACACCCAGGATGGGTTACCAGTCTATTACAAGGCATCCTTTACAAACATTCATATGCACAGTCATACTGAACAACAAGCTACTGGCATGTTTTGGTAAAGTCAGAGAAAACTGAAGGAGCAAACTTCAATTTAGGCATGGAGTTAAATATTTCAAATATATTTCAAACCACAAAAAATGAGTTGTGGTTATAAGGAGAAGGATATATAAACAAGTAGTCTATGTTTCAGTGAGGGCTGCTCTCTGGTGGAGGTGATGTGGTGTTGCTTTGTTTGCATTTAATGAACCTGAACTTTAACTTCAACACAAATCCAGGTCTAGGGCATGCCTTTATTAAGTGATTAGGTACACTTAAAAACTAAACAATCTACACACCACAGTCAAATATGGAGGTGGAAGCTTAATGACTTGTTGGTGTTTTAGAGCAGGGAAGGCTGAAGTCTTATTCCTGGTGAAACCAACAAAGATACCATTCCAGAATACAACGGGAGGATTTTTCCAATGAAAATAACGTTTAACGTGTACATTTATTTACAGTGTCTCAGTTTATCTTAGTTTAACTCAATTCAATTAATTAAAAATTAATTTTTATTTGTATAGCGCTTTTAACAATGAACATTGTCTCAACGAAGCTTTACACAGATAATGTGGTGATTAAAAGTGAATATGTTCTTTATAAGTAAGTTTGTCCCTGATGAGCAAGCCAGTGGCGACTGTGGCAGGGAAAAACTCCCCGAGATGGCATAAGGAAGAAACCTCGAGAGGAACCAGACTTAAGAGGGAACCCATCCTCATCTGGGTTGCACCGAATGTCCATTTATAGCAGATATACGATGTTGCGGGGTGCAGTGATGGTGATCAGAAGCGAAATGTAGTCCTGAGTTAATGTAGCAGTCTGTTGACTTTAACTACACTCCGATCCATCCTCAAAGCTCCCATTCTTATTTCGGAATTTCATGGAAGCACCCAAGGCGTTGATGAGAAAATGTCCCAAGCTGCACAGAATGTCCTCAAATCGAAGAGAACGCTATCCAGAGGCAGGCCTGGACGAAGTGGGAAGATCATGTGTACATTTTATATACAGTATCTCTGTAGTACACTTCTCACATTTCAGCAACCATTTTAGTAGATCTTCTCAAGGGACAATACTAGAGAAATGAAACTTGGATATATTTTAAAGTAGTTATTATATTGTCCTCTGAAAACAACTCAACATACAGTCATTATTGTCAAAGTAGCTGTAAACAAATTTGAGTACACCCTAAGTGATAACAGCTGTATGTAGCTTAACCATGCAAAGCCACATGTCTTATTTATTATGTTCATTTTGTCTGCTTGACAGGAACATACACATTTGTGTATCTTGTATTCAAGCAGTTAAAATGTGTTGCATTGAATACAATTCTCTAAAAATGACCACTGGATGTTTAACATAGCAACTCATGGCAAAGAATTCTCTAAAGATTTGAGAATAAGAATTGTTGCTGTCCACAAAGATGTCTGAGGCTATAAGAAAATCGTAACAGCCTGAAACTGAGTTTTCCGATACTGGTTCCACTTGGAACAGGGTTTGCAAGGGTTGATCAAAGAATTTGGTGCAGAAGCAATGCTTTAGTGGTTGTAGAAGCAGAAGGTCCACTTGTCAGTGCTCAGACCATATGCCGTCTTCCCAGAAGAAAGCCTCTTCTAAAGCTGTGTGGAAGTGGATACCTCTGATCTAGGGGTGTGGTCAGTCCTGTCTCAGAGAGATGCCCGTGACAACTGGCTTTATCCGTGTGCATTTTTCTCCCGTCGCCTGAATAGAGCCGAGTAGAACTGGCTAAACGGGAGCTCCTGGCTGTCAAGCTGGCCTTAGAGGAGTGGCGTCATTGGCTTGAGGGGGCCACGGTGCCATTCATGATTTGGACGGATCACCGCAATCTAGAGTACCTGCAGTCAGCCAAACGCCTGAACCCCCGTCAGGCACACTGGGGGCTTTTCTTTAGGCGTTTCAACTTTTCCCTAGCCTACCGTCCAGGTTCCAAGAACGGTAAACCTGATGCCCTCTCCCGACTACATTCCCCCGGCGAGGAAGACTCCCCACCTGAGCGCATTCTCCCACCTTCCGTAACAATCATTGCTCTCTGCTTGGACATTTAAAGGAAGGTCCTTCAGGCCACTTCGAGTATGCCCATTCCTGAAGGGTTGTCCCCAGCAGAGGCTCTTTGTGGATGATTAGCTACGATCCCAGGTGCTCCAGTGGTGCCCCAATTCTCCCATGTCCTGCCACCCTGCCCTTTCTCGGACCCTTGCCTTGCTTAAACAGCGATTCTGGTGGCTCACTGCCCGTATAGAGACTCCCATGACTTTGTTGCTGCCAGCCTCAGCTGTGCCCAACACAAGAGCTCCAAAGGCTGCCCTGCTGGGCTGCTCCGACCTCTTCCTATTTTTAGACACCCCTGGTCACATATTGCACTTGATTTCGTCACTGGCCTCCCTCCCTCCCTCGGCTGGGCATTCAACCATTCTCACCATGGTGGCTCATTTCTCTAAGATAGCTCACTTCATTCCTCTTGCCAAACTACCTTCTGCTAAGGAGACCGCACAGCTCCTGCTCCAACATGTGTTTCGCCTTCACGGCCTCCCGTGCAATATTGTGTCTGACCAAGGACCCTAAATCACAGCTAACTTCTGGGGGGAGTTCCATCAGCTTCTAGGACTCTCTGTCAACCTATAGTCTGGCTTTTACCCACAGACCAATGGTCAGGCAGAGAGACTTAACCAGGAATTGGAGACTGGGCTCCGTATCCTGTGGTCTGAGGATTCGCCACCTAGGCGTCCAAGCTCATTTGGGTAGAATATGCCCACAACTCCTTGTCTACCGCCGCCACTGGACTCTCGCCCTTTCAGGTCACCCATGGCTACCAACCTCCATTATTTTTCAATCAGGAAGTGAAGGTGTTTGTTCCGTTCGGCCTGAACCCTGTTCCAACGCTGCCGTCAATTATGCCCTCTGGGCTAACCGCAAATGGTGTCCGGCGCCCCGCTACTGGATAGGCCAAAATGTCTGGCTGTCCACCCGGGACCTCCCTTTCAAGGCTGTATGCAAGAAACTTGCCCCACACTTCATGGGCCCCTTTCCCATTTCTAAAGTCAACAACCCTGTTGCGGTCCGCCTCAAACTCCCCAGAATCCTCCGGATCCACCCTACCTTCCATGTTTCCCGACTCAAATCCATCTCAGCCTGTGCCTTGGTTCCCTCCACCAGGCCCCCGCCACCCACTCGGGTCATTCATGGGGGTCCTGCGTTCACTGTGCACTGTTCACTGTGCGCTCCAGGCACCGGGGAAAGGGGCCTCCAATACCTGGTTGACTGGGAGGGTTATGGGGACTCTATGAACTCTATGAAGAATGTAACAGCTAGAAAGTCGAAACGCTGCCTAGGTAAGGAAAATGATTTTGTTGAGGAGGTATGATCTGAACTGTTCAGTCGACCTATTTTTTTTTAACTGGATGCATTTATGTGCATAAATGTGTAAATATATAAATAAGTAGACTCACTGATGTGACCTGCAAAATAATTGGCATCAAATTGGATAAATGCAACTTCTTACAGTAATTTCATGCATGGACTATTTATGTCAGTTGTACACACAAATTGACTAGCCACCCCCCACATCACTTATTTGTCCAAAACAAATCAAGACAAACAAGAGCAGGTAAATTAGAACAAAATGAATAGTATCCTACAAACAGAGGTAACGATGTGTGTGTGTGCAACCTGATACTCTTTGACCATTTAGTTGTCATTTTGTTCTTTTCTGCACTTTATGAGCATTATTAGGGTATTTCACTATTTTCTACGGTGGCCGAGAAGTGCAAAACACATTAACAAATCCGAAAACAAAATAACTAATGCAAAAACAAATTAACAAACTTAAAACCACATGAACAAATCTGAAAACACATTAATAAATCCGAAAAACACGACACGTCAGACAAACCGGAAAAGGTAGGTATAGTTTGTGAACGGAAACTTACAGATTATTGGACGAGACACCTGTTATTCAAAATGTACAGGAAGAACAGCAGTCTTTTATTTATTTATTTATTTATTTATGTTTTTATTAAGCAATTAACCATATACAAACAACATGGCAATAACAAGTACAATTTATATTACAATACACAAAAAACATGAAAATACAAATATATACACATTTAGGGAAAAAAAGTAAAAAAAAAAATAGATAAATAAATACAATTTATAATACAATTAAAGTATAAAAAGTAAAAAAAAAAAAGGGCTATGGTTTATTCTGTAAATCATGTTTTTCTATAAAGGACAACATTTTCATTGCATTTTTCTTTTTAATTACTTTTAGGTCTTTTGTGAAAGAAATAAACTCGTTTGTTTGTTTGGTTTCACTTATTATTAGTATTTCGATTTTGTATAGAAAATTTTTCCATCAGAAGTATATTATTAACAAGAAAGTCGTTGTTATTGTTCATTACAAGTCCAAAGATAATGTAATACAGTCGGCGGCAGGAGAAAGTTGGAACGTATGTGTAAAAGTGTACAAACTATATCTTTATGATATACTGCAGCTTCTCCAACATCTCATGCGTATGAATGTCTTTTCCCAAAGTAGCTTTGAATTAATTCCAGTTTCTCCTTGCTTCTGTTTACTTCTGTTATTTTCTTATATTTAAAGGTGCACTAATTGAAATAATAATAAAAAAAAAAAGTTTAAAGTAAACGGAGAACTTTACACATGTACAAGAAACAAAGTTATAAGATTTCATACTTCCCGTATCTTTTGAATGACAGGTGTCTCGTCCAATAATTGGTAAGTTTCCATTCACAAACTATACCTACCTTTTCCGGTTTGTCTGACTTGTGTTTTCGGAGTTGTTAATTTGTTTTTGCATTTGTTGATTTGTGGTTCAGATTTGTTGTTTTGTTTTCAGATTTCTTAATGTGTTTTGTACTTCTCGGCCACCAAAACTTACGCTGCAAGTAGGTTGGACTTCCACAAAGGGGCAGAGTTTATGCAGAAATCATCAAGAGCAGCAAATGACGATTACAGGACGTTGCGACACCCACAGAATAAATAGTCTTTTTGGCATTTAATAAAAATTCTATTTAAAAAATTAATAAAAAAATAAAAATATTTTTTCTCTATTACTTAAGTCTTTTTCATTGTGTATGACAAACACTATTTTAAACAGCCATTTAATTGTTAATATAAATAAATGTAGTCCCTGTACACCTTTATTTAATATTTTCTCTCCTACAATTTTTATTTATTATGAAAGGGAATGTAACAGAATACATTATTCCTAATAAGTCACACAATTATGAAATCTGAATAACAACATTTACAGTTGACTCATTGGCTCATGCAAACAGAGAACATAAAGAATAGTGCCCTGCTTTTCCCATGTATAATTATATGTCGCTCACCATGTTATGAACAGAGTTCCAGATCATATAATTATAATTCAAATATGATAATCATCATCTTTCAGCTGCTACAATTCGATGTCCTCTACATCTGCCTCTTTCACACCAATTACCTGCATGTCTTCCATCACCACATCCATAAACCTCCTCCTTGGTCTTCCTCTTTTCATCCTTCCTGGTGGCTCCATCCTCAGCATTCTCCTACCAATATAACTCATGTCCCTCCTCTGCACATGTCCAAACCATCTCAATCTCGCCTCCCTCACCTTTTCACCAAAACCTCCTATATGCGCTGTCCCCCTTATAAACTTATTTCTAATTCTGTCCATCCCCGTCACTACCAACAAAAACTTTAAAATCTTCAGCTCTGCTCCCTCCAGCTCCGCCTTCTGCCTTTTACTCATTGGCACTATCTCTAAACCATACAACATCGCAGGTCTCACCACAGTCCTATAAACTTTCACTCTCGCAGATACTCTTCTATCACAAATCACTCCTGCTATCACTCTTCTCCACCCACTCCACCTTGCCTGCACTCTTTTCTGTACTTTCCTAACACACTCTCCATTATTTTGCACTGTTGACCCCAGGTACCTGAACTCCACCACCTTCTCCACCTCTTCACCCTGTAACCGCACCACTCCACTGCCCTCCCTCTCATTCACACACATGTACACTGTCTTACTCCTACTGACTTTCATTCCCCCTCTCTCCAGCACATACCTCCATGTCTCCAGGCTCTTCTCAACCTGCTCCCTACTCTCACCACAAATCACAATATCATCCCCAAACATCATAGTCCAGGGAGACTCCTGTCTGACCTCGTCTGTCAACCTGTCCATCATCACTGCAAACAGGAAAGGGCTTAAGGGCCGATCATTGATGCAGTCCAACCTTCACCTTGAACCAGTCTGTCATTCCTACTGCACACTTCACTGCTGTCACACTGTCCTCATACATGTCCTGCACCACCCTCACATACTTCTGACACACCTGACTTCCTCATACAATACCACAACTTCTCTCTCCACCCTGTCGTACGCTTTCTCCAAATCCACAAACACACAATGCAACTCCTTCTGTCCTTCTCTGTACTTCATCAACATTCTCAAAGCAAATAATGCATCTGTGGTGCTCTTCGACATGAAACTATTCTGTTGCTCCCAAATGGTCACCTCTTCTCTCAGCCTGGCTTCCACTACTCTTTCCCATAACTTCATGGTGTGACTGATCAACTTTATTCCCCTGTAGTTACTGCAGGTCTGCACATCTCCCTTATGCTTAAAGATCGGTACCAGCACACCACTCCTTCATTCCTCAGGCATCCTCTCACCTTCCAGAATCTTGTTAAACAATCTGGTTAAAAACTTCACTGGCATCTTTCCTAAACATCTCCACGCTTCTACCCGTATATCATCTGGTCCAACCGACTTTCCACTCTTCATCCTCTTAATCGCTGCGCTCACTTCCTCCTTACTAATCCTATCCACTTCCTGCTTCACCATCTCCACATCATTCAACCTTCTTTCTCTCTCATTTTCCTCGTTGATCAGCTGCTCAAAATACTCCCTCCATCTTCTCAACACACTCTCCTCACTAGTCAACACATTTCCATCTTCATCCTTTATTGCTCTAACTTGCAGCACATCCTTTCCAGCTCGGTCCCTCTGCCTGGCCAATCGCTACAAAACCTTTTCTCCTTTCTTAGTGTTCAACTTCTCCTACAGCTCCTCATATGCCTTTTCCTTGGCTTTCGCCACATCCCTCTTTACCTGCTGCTGCATTTCCTTGTACTCCTGCCTACTTTTCTCATCACTCTGTCAATCCCAATTCTGTTTTTTCCTTTGTTTCTCTTTCCAGATGTTACACCAAGTAACTTTCTAGCAGTCTCCCTTATCACTTTTGCAGTAGTTTCCCAATCATCCAGCACCTCTTCACCACCACTGAGCTCCTGTCTGACCTTTACCCTGAATCTCACACTACACTCTTCCTCTTTCACTTTCCACCATCGTATTCTTCTTTAAGCCCTGTCTCTGCTCCTCTTCTTCTACACCATCTTAAAACCATCCTACAGACCACCATCCGATGCTGGCTAGCTACACTGTCCCCTGGCAACACCTTTCAGTCTTCAATCTCCTTCAGGTTGCATCTCCTATATATAACATATTCCACAGAAGAAACCCTTTATTTTTCACAATCAAAACAGAAACAGTTAAAACTGATGGTCATAACTTCGTGTTGTTGAAATATAAAGCACAATTTGGTGTTTGTGTTGAAGAGAGGACGATATCAGTAAAAGAGAATCTGAAACGAGTTTCAGCCTCCGTCTTCACTATGGTAACGGAAAAATGGTATTTCTCTGAATAAAAATGTCAACATTTAGCAGCAAGGGCCGTAGCACAAATCTGCAGTCTCGTTAATTTACTGGGAGAAGATATTTACTATATTTTGGCTGGAAGGAAACACTGATGGTTATTAATAGCGAGTAGTTAACAGAATAAAAAGCACTAAAAACAAGAATAAAATCTCATTAAATGTTGAGTAATAGTGCTTTGAAGATTAAAATATGAAGGAAAAATTAGAAAAAAAACAAACAATACAACGTCTGTGGTGCCCAGTGGCAGAAAAAAAGTGACAGTACTAGTACTTTACCAACGTGCCACTGGTCAAAGAAAGAGGGCACAATGGCACGTTTGGGATGGACAGCGGTTTCATCAGATGAAATGAACATGCTGCCATCCACATGCAATCACCACAATGAATGATTGAGTGCTTTATCACACTACAAATATCTCAGTAGTCCCTTACAGCTCAGAAGCAGCTTGTTGTCTCTTTCTTTCTTTGCGTGTCCTAAATCACTCGATATGATTTATTTCTCAATAACAGAAAAGTAGGGGTGTTATGGGATAGTAAAGCATTAGCTTGGATTTGGGCAATGGCCTGCCACAGGGTCTTACTGCAGGTCTGCTCTGGAAGAAATCTTCAAAGAGGTTCTCCATTAGTGATGCAGGATCAGAGCCCTCTATAATTTCTGTGTTGTCCTAAGAATTGGTCTATGAATGAGGATGAGAACAACCCTCCATCCATCCCACATTCCTGCTCAATTGCAGAAGACCTGAGATGAGCCAGAACCTGAACTATTTAGTCTAGAACTGGTTAAAAAAAATGTGATGGAAACAAGAAAACCGGTAACATACCTCCTTTTTTTACACATCGCCACCTTGTGGTTACACATATGAAGTTAAAATAAAGACACTAAAAGTTATTAAAGTCTGTATAATTTATGTGAAGTAAAAAAAAAAACAGGGTAGAAACAAGTGAGGGAGAATCACCATTCTACATCAAAAAGACTTGAGCAGAACATATGACATTTCATTGTTGATTTCCTTAATTGGACCTCATTGGACCACAAATAACACTATTGTAGCATATTTAGATAAATAAAATACCTTGCTTTCATCATTGTCTAAATTTTTTTTAATATACTTCAGGTTTTTCTGCCCTCATGCTGGTCAGTTTGAGTGCAAATTGACCAGCATTGTGTTTGAGATGGAAGATAAAGGTGAGGTCCTGTACAGAAAAGTGCAAAAGTGGGACAATAAACTTTACCCAAAATGGAGCCTGCAGGACTTTTGTTCAATATTGAGTGTCCTGAATGTTCTATCCGTTGTCTGCATCTCCAAGACTGTGAGATCAGTAGGTTATTTTTAAAATGTAATTTACAAATTAAGGATCATATATTAAAAATAGAAACAAAATAAAAGAAAGATGATCATCCACATCAGATATACAGTATAGTTTGTGTGTGAATGTTGTGAGCAAAGCAGCAATATTGAATTTATGATGATTTTTAATGGCTCACTTATTGCGATACAATAAAACCCAAAATACATAAATTTGTAATATAAAATCATTATTGTCCTATAATATAATTTCCCCAGTACCCGAGTTTACCAATGTCTTGAATGTTTATAAATGTGAAAATGTAAACAGAAAAATTCACACTAGATTTCTGATTAAAATTTTAAGAGTTCAAATCCCAGTACAATCAATCTGCCACTGTTGGGCCACTGGAGCACGGCCCTGAGCCTTCAATTGCTTAGTTGTATAAATTATATAATTATAAGTCTCTCTGGATAATGGTGTCTGCCAAATGCCATAAATATAAATGTAATGGTTTGAGGAAGAACCACATTTAACTGGAATCCACTGGAATCCACTGTAGTCTACATAGTGTCTATACTGAGGAGTTATTTTTGATGATTTTTAATATTTTCATTTGTAATTTACTCTCATTGTTTGTTTAATACTTTCCTGTGGTTTATATGTTACAGGTAAACACAAGAATAAACTGACCATTTGAAGTGTATCCTGCGTTGGTTTAATATTTCCATGTAAAAAACCTTTAAACAGAGTGCAAGTTCTTCTGTTCTATAAAAAACACTGAGCAGACGAGTAAACTGCACAACCACCTGCTACCAGCAAATATATCAGTTATAGATGTAACGTGCACTTTTATTGTAGATATATAAACACACACACACACACACACACACACACACACACACACACACACACACACACACACACACACTTGTTGAAAGATTTATGACCAAACTTTTGATGTCACCCATATGAGGATGGGTTCCCCTTTGAGTCTGGTTCCTCTCAAGGTTTCTTCCTCATATCATCTAAGGGAGTTTTTCCTTGCCACTGTCGCCACGGCTTGCTCATCAGGGACAAACGCACACCATTCACCTTCACTGTTGTTTTCTGTAAAGCTGCTTTGAGACAATGTCTGTTGTGAAAAGCGCTATACAAATAAACTTGACTTAACTTGACACACACACACACACACACACACCATGTATAACAATTTGTTTTGTTTTCCACTTTAAGATTAGAATTTTCGATGTTGGCTCTTTTCCAGCTGCAGGAAGACCATGAAAGCTACACATACATTGAGACATTCTCTTTCGAATTAAAAACGCAAGAAGGTGTGGACATCACCGAACATCTTCCTTCCATGTAAGTAATTTGTTTAGTTTAATTAAAAAAGTAACAAAAACTTTTAATATGCTCTGTAGAATTGACACTGGAGGTTCATGTATCCTAACAGTGACAGACATGTCTAACGTTTCAAATGTTAGGTGACACATTACACACAGAAATGCCCCCTGCTGGTTACTTGAAGATGAATAAATACATTTTGCGCATTTTTATGGTTTATATGTCTAAATATACTTGCATTACCTAACATCAGTAACAGGTCTTGTTCTTTTGTCTTGTCTTTTCAGGCACAGAGGAAGTAAGGATGTTATAAGTTGCGATTTGCTGGTATATTAACCTTCACTCTTTTGAGATAAATGTTCCACTAGATTTTGTGTTTCTGGAGATGTGTGTCTATTCGGCCACAAGGGTGTTAGTAAAGTCAGGTACTGATGAAGGTGAGGTGAGGAGGCCTGGGGTGCAGTCAAAGTTCACATTCTTTCCAAAGGTGTATAATAGGATTGAGAGACTGCACCCCAGTGGGGTACTTCAGGGCCTACCTAGGAATTTCTAGACACTGGGGAGAAAAACAGAACTAAAAGAACACCTGTGAACATGGGAAGAACATGCTAAATTCCACATCGACAGTACCCCAAACTCTCGATCAAACCCAGCTATGAGGCAGCAATGCTACTGAACAATGACAATTTCAGACCCCTCCATGATTTCTAAGTGGGAGAACTTTTTTCCCCTCACTGTTGTACTCTTTATTTTCATTAAAAAAATATTTTTCTTTTCAGCTTTACACACTCAGCATCTGGACAGTTCATTTCTCCAAACATTTAGATAAAATTCTTCACTAGTTGCACTTTTTTGTGATGCAGTTCATCCCAGAGCAGTTGAATAGGATTTAGGTGCTGTGACTAGGCAGGTCATTTAATGATAGAAATCACTCCAGACGACTGTTTGCTCTCTAAACAACACTTACAGAACTCGGACATACACTTCCGCTCATCGTCTTGTTGTATGGTGAAGTCGCTTCCAATGAGCCGCAGTCCAGATGGAATTGCATAGTGTTGAAGTATGGAATGGAAGCCACGTTGGTTCGGGATTCTTTTACTTTTACTAATTTTACTGATTCTTTTTACTTAGTTTGTTGCATAAAACAAAAAGAATATGCATGTGTTTTAAAACCCCTGAAAGGTGTTTCCAAACTTTTGACAAGCTCCCAGCATCATATTAGCATTAGTGATTTTCAACTTACAAATCAAAATTCGGCCAAAATGTATTAATGATACATATTTTTTGTGTAATCCTGGTTTCCTTTCATACACCTATACATCTGAGGAAACTCGATCCGTTGATACTCACAGTAGACCTGATGTTTTGTGAAAAAATTGTGAATTTAGCACAAACTGTTTCTGATCAAAATCGTTATTTAAAGATGATTTGTAAATTGTTTAATGAAGTCTTGGTTCAGTAAGACTGTATTCTTAGCTTTCTTTTATCATTCCTCAGAAAGCACAGGCTCAACAAAAGTGGCCAGTGAAACTCACCCAATGCTTAATGAACAGTGGCAGAAAAACAGCAACAAATACAGAAGCAAATCCGAGGCCCTCCTTAAAGATCCTGACCTGATGAGCTTAGGAAACGGGAAACTTTTTACGTGTGAAGAGAATAAATACAAAGATAGGAGGTGGAGCCGACGGAACCTGTGTATATACAGGAATAAGGGATGATGGTACCGAGGTTGCTGTTAAACGCATGATGAAGAATAACCATAATCAACTGAAGAATAAGAGAGCCAAAGCTGGAGCACAAGAACAGAGTCAAATATATAGATTTCACAGAAGACAAGAACTGTGTCTCCAACTCTGTGAGTATAATTTTGAAGAATACAACGCACACCTCAAGAGCTGGGACCCGAGGCTGGGAGGCGACAGAGATCCTGAATGGAAATGTAGATGGACCGTGTGGGTACAAGCTAAGCACTGACATTCAGGTTTGTCTCCTAAACTATTAAGTGTCAATCAGTGGAAAGTAAGAAAACAGAAAAAGTAATTAAAAACGATTCACAGGTTTTATTATCGAACTGCAAAACCCAACACTGGTTAAACCACCACAAGTACTGAATTGTAAAACCTGCTTGTGGTTGCAGGTAGCTGGAATGCTGGTGTATTACATCCTCTCTGGTGGTGATCATCCTTTTTACAAACAGTCTGAAGTAGAAAAAATTTTTTTACGATGGAAAATACCACCTAGATGAAAAGACTGACTGAAGCCAAAGATCTGATTGAGTAAAAGCTGACACCTAAACCAGAAGAGAGGTTGTTGGCCAAGGAGGCTGTAGAGCGTCCTTATTTCTGGGACAACAACAGGTAGGAGTTCTAAAACAACGTAGGATTCAGTCATCAGCACTTTCAATCCTCTCTTTTTAAAAAGGGTAGAATTTGTAGTAAAAATGACCAAACATATTACTAAAGTCACAAACCAGTTTGCTCCCAATCTACTACTCAAAGTAACACAATTCTAGTTAAAACAAGCAGGCAAAGAGGTCTAACAAGGCCATATCCCAGCACACATTTCATACATCCTGTCATTTGTGTGCAGTAACTTGGTATGCTCTTGAGTTTGGGACTGTTGTGTTGGAAAATGTACTTGCTGCTTACCTGCTAGGGAATCAGTGATGACAGTATCAGAAGGAGAGACCCAAAACTTGTTCCAGTAGGACAATGCCCACCTGCACAAAGCTCTTGTAGCAGTGTGAACACAAATCCTAATAGTGTGGAATAAATATTTTGACTGAGATGCTGACCAACACACGCATGTCATGGTCAGGGGTGCACATACTTTTTTTTTTAATCAAAACTTAAATATTTAAATTTGTTAGATAATTAAAAATATATTTTACATTTACAGATTGCAGATTTACAAGATCGTGAAAAAAAAACTCCCAGATGATTTACATGGCCTGCTGCGTTTCCTCCGGAACAGACTGGTACATGAGTAAATCAAACTCCATTAGTTTTCTTTTTTTCATATATGTTTTGTTAACTGCAGCTAATTTACTTACTTTTCATTCCACAGACTAAAATAAAATACGACAAAAACAACATGTATAAAGATTTGTGTAACACTACTAGTAACGGCACGCAAACCAACAGGGCCTGGGCTCCAGCGATTGATGGTGAGTTAGCTGGATTATCTGTAATCTAGGTGTTACTGAATCTATAATTTTACCTCACGGTGCCTCCAAAAAGTTTAACAACAAAAAATTTAATTAATTAACAGTAGGTGTTCACTATTACTCTTACTTAGACAAAACTGAATAACACTATTAGTGTTCTGAAGCTTTCTCTAAAAGAATATCACATTCAAATACAAATTTAAATATTTAAATCAAATGCAAAATGCAACAAATATAAAAGTAGCTAAACAGTGACTTATTTTTGTTTGTAAGAAAAAAAACCCTGACGCTTAAAAGAAAAAAAAAAAAAAAAAAAAAAAAAATATATATATATATATATATATATATATATATATATACATACATACACATACATACACATACAGTGGGTACGGAAATTATTCAAACCCCCTTAAATTTTTCACTCTTTGTTATATTGCAGCCATTTGCTAAAATCATTTAAGTTCATTCTTCTTTCTCATGAATGTACACACAGCTCCCCATATTGACAGAAAAACACAGAATTGTTGACATTGTTGCAGATTTATTAAAAAAGAAAAACTGAAATATCACATGGTCCTAAGTATTCAGACCCTTTGCTGTGACACTCATAGTTAACTCAGGTGCTTTCCATTTCTTCTGATCATCCTTGAGATGGTTTTACACCTTCATTTGAGTCCAGCTGTGTTTGATTATACTGATTGGACTTGATTAGGAAAGCCACACACCTGTCTATATAAGACCTTCCAGATCACAATGCATGTCAGAGCAAATGAGAATCATGAGGTCAAAGGAACTGCCTGAAGAGCTCAGAGACAATTGTGGCAAGGCACAGATCTGGCCAAGGTTACAAAAAGATTTCTGCTGCACTTAAGGTTCCTAAGAGCACAGTGGCCTCCATAATCCTCAAATGGAAGACGTTTGGGACGACCAGAACCCTTCCTAGAGCTTGGTGAGAGAGGTAAAGAAGAACCCAAAGATCACTGTGGCTGAGCTCCAGAGATGCAGTCAGGAGATGGGAGAAAGTTGTAGAAAGTCAACCATCACTGCAGCCCTCCACCAGTCGGGGCTTTATGGCAGAGTGGCCCGACGGAAGCCTCTCCTCAGTGTAAGACACATGAAAGCCCGCATGGAGTTTGCTAAAAAACACCTGAAGGACTCCAAGATGGTGAGAAATAAGATTCTCTGGTCTGATGAGACCAAAATAGAACTTTTTGGCCTTAATTCTAAGCGGTATGTGTGGAGAAAACCAGGCACTGCTCATCACCTGTCCAATACAGTCCCAACAGTGAAGCATGGTGGTGGCAGCATCATGCTGTGGGGGTGTTTTTCAGCTGCAGGGACAGGACGACTGGTTGCAATCGAGGGAAAGATGAATGCGGCCAAGTACAGGGATATCCTGGACAAAAACCTTCTCCAGAGTGCTCTGGACCTCAGACTGGGCCGAAGGTTTACATTCCAACAAGACAATGACCCTAAGCACACAGCTAAAATAACGAAGGAGTGGCTTCACAACAACTCCGTGACTGTTCTTGAATGGCCCAGCCAGAGCCCTGACTTAAACCCAATTGAGCATCTCTGGAGAGACCTAAAAATGGCTGTCCACCAACGTTTACCATCCAACCTGACAGAACTGGAGAGGATCTGCAAGGAGGAATGGCAGAGGATCCCCAAATCCAGGTGTGAAAGACTTGTTGCATCTTTCCCAAAAAGACTCCTGGCTGTATTAGATCAAAAGCGGGCTTCTACTAAATACTGAGCAAAGGGTCTGAATACTTAGGACGATGTGATATTTCAGTTTTTCTTTTTTAATAAATCTGCAACAATGTCAACAATTCTGTGTTTTTCTGTCAGTATGGGGTGCTATGTGTACATTCATGAGGAAGAAGAATGAACCTAAATGATTTTAGCAAATGGCTGCAATATAACAAAGAGTGAAAAATTTAAGGGGGTCTGAATACTTTCCGTACCCACTGTGTGTGTATATATATATATATATATATTTTATTTTTTTCATCCTTGTGTATAGGGTAAAAGGACATATTTTCTTTCAAATGTATAGTTGCTGTAATATACCAATATAAATTAACACAATACCCAAAAACAAACTTTCACCTTGCCAGTGTGTAAAGTGTCCTTGACCAAGCGCTTGGATTTCGTTGGGGCCCAAATTCGTTGGTGCACTAACAGGCAATCGGGAATGAATGGTGAATTTAGCAATGAACAGTCAGACTGTTTACTCACTCAGTTCTCTCATCTGCTACGGTTAAAACTCACCAATTCGCACAGATAAAGGGCTACTTGTAGGTTTTGGTCGGTCTTTCAGCAGGATCCAGGAACCAGTCCGAAGCTGAGGAAAAGTCACGCGTCTCCCGCCAAAAAATGGCTACTCACTCCTCACTCAGGAAGGTCAGCCTCCTCTTCCTTTTAACACGTGAAGCTGTCCCGGTTCGAACACGAGGTCCGTACATCTTTTCGGGTCAGTTTGTAACACAACTCAGTCCCGAAATTTCACGGAAAAGAATTGCAGAGAAAACCTCCAGTCTTCTTGTTCCCGTCGGCAAAGAAAGTCCAAAAAGACAGGAAAAGCACTCTCTCTCAAGCTCTCGCGCCGACAATCCTCTTTTCCAAAACCATATCCGGTGCCCCCGCCCCCTTCTGATCTCTGTCCATTCTAATTGGCTGATTATCAACACACCATAACTAAATAGAACACCTCATTGGTTATCATGTGAAATGACTCACTTTACATGCAATATTCAAATTTCTCACGTATGTACAAAGTGATATTGAAACATATCCAAAAATAATAATAATAAAATAAAAACATACCAGGATAATGATATAACAATGTATACCAATGTTCACAGGGTTACATTTGTTTCCTGAATTTTTATCAGTGCAAACCAGTTGGCCAAAGAAATGGGTTGGAACTGGCAGTATAAATGAGGCACATAATTTATGTTGTCTAATGTACTAATTAGGAGAGCGGATGAAAATTGGGAAAACACATGAAACCAACAGATTGAAACCAAACACTAAACAATGCTTAAAGTACCAAAAACCATAACCTAAACGCGAAATAAGGTAAAAATTATAGAGTAACAAAAAAACGCATCAGATGACAAAATTAAAGGACAGTGTGTGTACCGTATGCGTTCATGTTTTAATGAACATGAAACAGGTACGCAAACAAACACGAGGCGTACTTCATTGTGGTGCGGTGATGTGTGGAAAGCAGTTGTATTGGACGTCTTTGGATAAGGTAGCATTGAAGGTCTTTGGATAAGGTAGCCTGAAGACCTTTGGAATGAATGTGAATGCTGACTGCACACCAGGTCTCCTCACCTCACCTACATCAGTACCTCAAGAAGAGTTGGGGTTTTATATCAGAACATAAGGAGGAAATATAACATGAGGTATTCAAAACGCACACACCAATAGTTTCTCAAGTTTCCACAATCGTTTCTCTAGTCTACAGTAAATGCAGAATGATAGAGTCAAGACAACAGCATAGGGTACAAAAATAAAATAATATTCTGAGACGTTACTATAAATGGAGCTCTACAAGGGTGAACTAGTAAAGTCAAGTCACGAAGCTTTTATTATCATATATAGCTGACGCAGTACACAGTAAAATATAACAACGTTCCTTCAGAACCCTGATGCTACATACAACAACAATCACAGAACAGAAAACACAGGGCTAAGGACTAGTAAGTGTCCTTGCCACATAAAGTGCATCGTGTGCAACCTGGTGCAAACAGTGCAAAGACAACAAAAGGCAGTGCAAGACAACACAGGACAGTGCAAGACAACATAGCTCCGCCAGTAAAAATGCTGTAAGGAGATAAAGTGAACAGTAGCAAAAATGTAAACAAAAGGTTGTGCAAAAAAAGCAAATAGCTGCAATCCAGAAAAGATGTGCAAACGGCATGTAAACAGTTTATGATAATGAGTGATGTGGGTGGTACTAAAAACATGGATGTGCGAAGTGGGTACGAATGTGTGTTGAGTCCAGGTTGTTCAGATCAGTCACACAGTTGTGTGTGTGTGTCTGTGTGTGTGTGTGTGTGTGTGTGTGTGTGTGTCTGTGTGTGTCTGTGTGTGTCTGTTTGTGTGCGAGTTCAGTTTAGTTCAGTTCTTTGTTTAGAAGCCTGATGACTTGAGGAAAGATGCTGTTGTACAGTTTGGATGTGGAGGCCCGAATGCTTTGGAACCGCTTCCCTTGTGGCAGGAGGGTGAAGAGTGTGTGTGAGGGGTGTGTAGGGTCGTCCAAACCAGGCAGTGCTAAAAGCCGGTCTCGCACTGCCCGCTAAAAGCCGGTTTTGCACTCCTCGCACCCACCGGTCTCCCTCTCACTGCCACAGCTGCAGCAAAGACCTGTCGTGCTGGCTGAGAGGGCGGTTTCTGCATCAGCCTGCGAGGTAAACAGAGGTTGAAAGCTTTGTCCTCTTGTTTACTGAGAGTGCTAGTTTCTCTCATTTTCTTGAGAGCTTTTTGGACCAAACAGACCTTTAGCGGGTCGTAAGCAGCATCCATCACCTCCACTTTCTGTGTGGTGCCTAAGCCTGACAGGTTCAGCCATAACATTCTCTCACTTGACACAGCTAAGCCTATCATGCGGCCATAGCCCTGGGCTCATAAAGAGCCCAGAATTAGGTCATTCACCACACAAATCTCATCCCAGAGTGCCATGTTGGGCACTCCCGCGTCAAGCTGTCACCCCATCCTCTCCAAAATCTAGCTGCGGGTTGGGCAGACGGCAGCCTTTTCCCGCCATAAAAGTCTCTTCCAACTCTCTCCGCGTCCTGGGCTTGCTTGCATACCTCATGCAAGTTAGTCGCCCGCACTCTGGGGTCTCGACTGTTGGGCCGGGAAGAGACGTCTCTCTAAAATGGGCGGGATGCAACCTCCCTGATCCTCAACTCATTCGCCTTGGCGGGGGGAATGACCATTGACATGGCTGAGTATTGAGAAAATCAAGACGCGTGAAGCCTTTAATTAGCTTGACGCTTCTAAGTACCTACCATGTAATTGAATGATCTGCAGGTCGGAAAAAGGAATAGCGCGCCTCTACGCGGACACTATACCGAGTTTCGCGATGCCGCTCACAATCCTGTATGACTGTTCTCGCATTTGGGGCGGCATCTCAGGTCGACCTGTCTGTCAAGACAGATGTAGTGTCATAGGAGCTTCCGTAGTTAGTCACGCCCAAAGCAATCCCATAGTGAGACACAGAGTAAAGTTAGAAAAATAACTCTTTCAGTTGTGTATGCAGTTTATATGAACTAACAGCTCAGTCACATACAATAATGTTTTTCGTTGGGACCCAGTTGGTGCACATTCGCAGTGTAAAGTGTTAATGACAAATTGTTTTAAGCACAAACTTGGAAAATAGATTCACTTACATCCATCCAAGGAAAACAAGATGAAACGGGAACAGCGTCAACTCACGGTTACGTGACGAGTCAGGTAAACACGCAATCTTTACTCCAGCAACCACACAACATATCCAGTCGCAAACAAAGTCCCAGGTCCAACTAGTTCCCGTCTGCAGTCACTGTCCACGCACGTTGTCTATGTGATAGCCCTCTAGGCCTTCATTACAAGTGATGGCGTAGATAATATCTTATAAACAGGCGGTGAAATGAAATAATATTAAACTTTGAGAAAATCAAACAAAATCAAACAAATACAGTTTCATTACACGTTGGGCCTTAATATTTCAACGAATATACTCCAAAGATGTTAACCTCTGTTTTTTTATACCACACACAGCCTGCACGCAGTCTCTTTCATCATGTGCATTGCTCCTCCTCTCTACTCCGCATTAAAACTCTTGTCGTTACATGACCTTTAACCTTTAGCTCAGCAGTCATTGGCCAATAATAATACACCCACATTTAACACATTATTTCACTGGATATAAAACAATAAAATAATGCTGCATGTTTTATTACATTTTGAAATAGAAATAAAATTAATAAACTGACATTATACAACATTGAAAACAAAGTAAATTTTTAAAGGTCCCTACATTTTGTTCAAAATCCTTAGTTCTTCTCTCAAAAGTAAGTATTTGTGTCAATGAACATATCATTGTTATCAGAATAACATGTGCTTTTGTCATTGTTTACAAACAAGTCCAAATGTTTAGTCATTTTTTTTATATGACAATGCTTTATTTGAGTATTTCATGATGTAAAGTATGTTTTGGATTATAATTATTGAAAATGCAGAAGGCTGAATTTCTTCTTAGTGGCATCTATGAACTTCAACAGCCCAAATTTGCACATTACTGACTTCAATTCCATTAAACGCTGCAACCCAGAAGACAACCAATTAGTTATGTATTTTCATTTCATTTCACAAGATACAATTATATCAAATATACACATATTGCATGTTTTTTCCTACAGCTATAGCAAATGTACATAAGTCACACATGCTGTAGTATATATGTCACTATAAGAAGTTTATATACAGTGAGGAAAATAAGTATTTGAACACCCTGCTATTTTGCAAGTTCTCCCACTTTAAAATCATGCAGGGGTCTGAAATTGTCATCGTAGGTGCATGTCCACTGTGAGAGACATAATCTAAAAAAAAAAATCCAGAAATTACAATGTATGATTTTTTTTGCTATTTATTTGTATGATACAGATGCAAATAAGTATTTGAACACCTGAGAAAGTCAATGTTAATATTTGTTTGTTTGCAATTACAGAGGTCAAACGTTTCCTGTAGTTTTTCACCAGGTTTACACACACTGAAAGAGGGATTTTGGCCCACTCCTCCACACAGATCTTCTCTAGATCAGTCAGGTTTCTGGCCTGTTGCTGAGAAACACGGAGTTTGAGCTCCCTCCAAAGATTCTCTATTGGGTTTAGGTCTGGAGACTGGCTAGGCCACGCCAGAACCTTGATATGCTTTTTACAGAGCCACTCCTTGGTTATCCTGGCTGTGTGCTTCGGGTCATTGTCATGTTGGAAGACCCAGCCTCGACCCATCTTCAATGCTCTAACTGAGGGAAGGAGGTTGTTCCCCAAAATCTCGCAATACATGGCCCCGGTCATCCTTTCCTTAATACAGTGCAGTCGCCCTGTCCCATGTGCAGAAAAACACCCCCAAAGCATGATGCTACCACCCCCATGCTTCACAGTAGGGATGGTGTTCTTGGGATGGTACTCATCAGTCTTCTTCCTTCAAACACGTTCAGTGGAATTATGACCCAAAAGTTCTATTTTGGTCTCATCTGACCACATGACTTTCTCCCATGACTTCTCTGGATCATCCAAATGGTCATTGGCAAACTTAAGACGTGCCTGGACATGTGCTGGTTTTAACATGGGAACCTTCCGTGCCATGCATGATTTCAAACCATGACGTCTTAGTGTATTACCAACAGTAACCTTGGAAACGGTGGTCCCAGCTCTTTTCAGGTCATTGACCAGCTCCTCCCGTGTAGTTCTGGGCTGATTTCTCACTTTCCTTAGGATCATTGAGACCCCACGAGGTGAGATCTTGCATGGAGCCCCAGTCCGAGGGAGATTGACAGTCATGTTTAGCTTCTTCCATTTTCTAATGATTGCTCCAACAGTGGACCTTTTTTCACCAAGCTGCTTGGTAATTTCCCCGTAGCCCTTTCCAGCCTTGTGGAGGTGTACAATTTTGTCTCTAGTGTCTTTGGACAGCTCTTTGGTCTTGGCAATGTTAGTAGTTGGATTCTTACTGATTGTATGGGGTGGACAGGTGTCTTTATGCAGCTAACGACCTCAAACAGGTGCATCCAATTTAGGATAATAAAGGTAGTGGAGGTGGACATTTTAAAGGCACACTAACAGGTCTTTGAGGGTCAGAATTCTAGCTGATAGACAGGTGTTCAAATACTTATTTGCAGCTGTATCATACAAATAAATAGTTTAAAAATCATATATTGTGATTTCTGGATTTTTTCTTTTAGATTATGTCTCTCACAGTGGACATGCACCTACAATGACAATTTCAGACCCCTCCATGATTTCTAAGTGGGAGAACTTGCAAAAAAGCAGGGTGTTCAAATACTTATTTTCCTCACTGTAAATCATTTACTTTATTCTCATAGATGTTTTACCTGTACATACCGGTACCGAAGCTCCTTTATTCTGTCACCGTTCCTTTCAAATGGTGTGCAGTAGAGCTGTTTCATGCTCATGTGGTGTCTCTTTAACACCCTGTCGATAGACTGGATGTTTTCAAAGACATTATTATCTTCTACAACAGCTTTTTGTATTTCCCTCAGCCTAATGGCATTGTTTGCTCGGACCATAAACCATAGTCTTGTTGAGGTGTGAAAAGGGGTCCTCTGCCACCCCCATGAGTTAATCCTGCAGTCCTGCATGGAAAAAATGCACTAATGCAATACATTTATACTTAAATGTGTTAAAGAATGTATACACACACTATAACAGCACAGTCCACACTGATAGATTACATTCCTGTTCTTTCTACCAAATGTTTGAATTATTGAAGACACAGTTGATCTTCCAATATTTGGCCGTAACCTCTGCCCCGCCTAAGCCATTGACCATTGGCTATGATTGACAACATGGTCCACAATAGTCTAATTTCACTATTGACTCTAATTTCATCTGAAATGTGTTTGGCAATTTCTTCCTCTTCCTCTATTTTGCCTCCTTACCCTTCCAGCATGCATCCTTATTCTTATTCTTGGCTCGCAACCATGTTTGTTTCCTAGTTTTTCATATATTTTCAACAATTGTAAATCTGTGTTTTGCTCTTTTTATATATACTCGCCAATTACAGGTTCACGAGATTCAGCCTTGACCTATTGTAGACAACTAGTTGATTGTTGGTTGATCTGAAGGTGTCACGCCGCTACATTAGTGACAATCAAGTTTCATCTGCGCAATTCATCAATTCAACACACATTTACAAACAAATAGAACTGTGAATAAGAAGAGCTTGACAAATTTTGACAACTGGTTTAACCATTTTGCACTCAATGACTTATGCAATTAACGGATGCCTAAATGTTTTGGGGGTTAAGACCATTTAAGTGAAACCAGTATAATATATTTTGATCCACACAACATAAACAACTGATAATGTAGGAAGCAGCAGACACTTGTACACAATCAGTTAACCATGCATACGATAAGAGCAATAGGGTAATAAATGTATTCATTATTCACAAGGGAAAAACTTGTGGATTTTATATTGTCCCGTAACTCCGGTTTGTCCATGTGAGTTATATGAATCATTGTATTGCAGTTTAGATTTGTATAAAATGTATACAATGTGACAAATAAAATTTGTATTTGAATTTGAACTTGACCAGAAAAAAAGTGAACGTGGTGGTATCGAATGTTTTTTTTTAGTGTGGGGTGCCCTCTGGTGGTGTGGGTGGAAATTGTTCAAGACAACCCAAATAAAAATAGTTTGATTAAAAAAGAAAAAAATGTTGGTGTGATAGCCAGGTGTCCACAAACCTTCAGCCTTTACAAATATCAAGGACTTATAAGTCCACATACGTATAATACCACATATTATATGTTTGTAAAAGAAACAATTCTAAGATAAAAGTAAAAAGTAGAAAAGTGAATGGTTTTTGTTTTAATTAAACTATTAAAATTAAAAATAAAAAATAATAATAAACATACATTTGCATAAAGCATCCATATTTGTCCATACCTATGTTGATTAGAGTATTAAAAACTTGAAAAGTATTAATTTAAGGTACATTTAGAACAAATAAAAATAAGTAAATGGGTTTTACAATATAATCCAATTCTGACACTTTTTTGCATTAAAAAAATCTTAATAAATGTATAATTCCTCATAACACTTTCAGTCTGCAACCTTGTGAACCAGTGTTGATCTATTTATTAATGCGATTCTTCATCTGCTAAATGCTGTAAATGTAAATGTTATATAATCATGTTGAGGACTAATACCATGTTACTCTCCATCAAACAAAATTATTACAAAAATGAACTCATTATGAACTCATTGTTTTTAATCGCACTATAAAACATTTCCTAAATCAACAAAAATGGCGTTACACACACAGCCATAAGCTCGCAATATTTCACAATCTGTATGTTATATTTAATGAATCAGAATATTTAACTTACCGTATAATAAAAACACAGCAGTTGTCATTGTCATTGTGTTATATATTTATAGATTTAAATAAAGGAAGACAATTGATAAGTGTTAAGAAAAATATCAACATTTCACACTTTGTGGAACAAAATCTTAAAAACAGGAAACCCCTCAAACCACCAACACAAAATCCAATGATGTGCCAAAGACCAGACAACACAGACTTTCACAGCTCTTTCTCCTGAGTGGAGCGCATCATAAAGGAGTCTCATTTGCTTATACAATGATGGTTCTACATGGATGTAATTGTACATCTAATCACTAATCATGTTCCAGCATTTTAGACCACCTACTATCTCCATTACTGAAGAAACCCTCTGAATGAGCTGCTCTCTGTGTTTATCCACAAAACTCTCCACATCTAAAATATAGAAGATACTCAAATCATTACATAAAACATAAACCATTCTATTCATTGTTCACAGCAATGTCACATTACATGACCTTCCAGACCTGTTCTCATTCTCTATAATTACCACCTATAACTCTTCATTGCACCCTGTGGCTCTTGTTTTGTCTTCCCATGTTGTTATTTTTCACTCTCAGGTTTGGTTTATTTTGCTCAGCTTTCTGCTTGCTTTTTTCTTTGATTGTTTTCACTTTGTACAATAAAAACATCTAATCTTGAAAACAGAACGAGAAACCCAAATGATGGATGAAGCAGATATATTTTGCAGTCCATGGAGATAGGAACTATGGGTTCTAGAAGTAACAGAGAAGGGGAGTGGCTTAACAGCATGTAAACATTCCGGGAGTTTTTTGTGAAAAGGCCAGCCAACCTTAATACAATCATCTCCCACCATTGTAGGATGTTGCTTAGTCACGTTGCTGAGGACGTTTTTCTATCTTCTTGGAATAACGAAAGGAGAATAACGCTTCCTCCTGTAGACTCGCATAGAGTGTTGCTTCTCTCCTTAAACTTTGTTTAAACTGTAAGTTTTTTTTTTTTTTGCACCAGAACTTCGAGCTGCCCAGGTTTTGCTTGAATGTTTGAGTTTTATGTAATAGAATATATGAATTTGAATAACTCCCTGCCTCATTACATGACAATATGTTCATAGAAATATTTTTAATATTTAAATGGGTTCCCAGTAAAACAAAATAGGGTTACTTTTTCCCCCCCAGACAGCCTTACCTGTTGTGTCTATTCTGGCTGAGGCTCTCTCTGTACCTGAGGTGACAAGAGACAAAACAAAAGTTGCGAGTTGGTGATTATATCAATAACATACAGCTACAGTTCCTGGAAATTGCCCTAATCATGCATTCATCATTCATTAACCAGCAGGGATGTTTTATTCTCTGTAATCCCTCCACATCTGGATTTCCCTTCTGGGGGAATGAACCCTTAGCCAATCTACTGATACAAGCTGCTCCTAATGATTTTAACTTGCATGTTAACATTTGCTTACTTCTTAGTTTGACTGCACAAGGTTTCCAAAACCTCCTTTGCCTCTACATCCAAAAAGCTCAATGTGACTTTTTAAACCTCAGCATCAAAGAGAATCTCAAATGTAGGATAAAAGTTGGGGCCGTAATCAAGTTTGAACATCTCTTCCTATCAAAACAGTAGATAGAAAGAACACACACATAATATATATATATATATATATATATATATATATATATATATATATATATATATATATATATATATATATATATATATATATATATATATATTATACAGTGGGTACGGAAAGTATTCAGACCCCCTTAAATTTTTCACTCTTTGTTATATTGCAGCCATTTGCTAAAATCATTTAGGTTCATTCTTCTTCCTCATGAATGTACACATAGCACCCCATACTGACAGAAAAACACAGAATTGTTGACATTGTTGCAGATTTATTAAAAAAGAAAAACTGAAATATCACATGGTCCTAAGTATTCAGACCCTTTGCTCAGTATTTAGTAGAAGCCCCCTTTTGATCTAATACAGCCAGGAGTCTTTTTGGGAAAGATGCAACAAGTCTTTCACACCTGGATTTGGGGATCCTCTGCCATTCCTCCTTGCAGGTCCTCTCCAGTTCTGTCAGGTTGGATGGTAAACGTTGGTGGACAGCCATTTTTAGGTCTCTCCAGAGATGCTCCAGAGTTGTTGTAAAGCCACTCCTTCATTATTTTAGCTGTGTGCTTAGGGTCATTGTCTTGTTGGAAGGTAAACCTTCGGCCCAGTCTGAGGTCCAGAGCACTCTGGAGAAGGTTTTTGTCCAGGATATCCCTGTACTTGGCCGCATTCATCTTTCCCTCTATTGCAACCAGTCGTCCTGTCCCTGCAGCTGAAAAACACCCCCACAGCATGATGCTGCCACCACCATGCTTCACTGTTGGGACTGTATTGGACAGGTGATGAGCAGTGCCTGGTTTTCTCCACACATACCGCTTAGAATTAAGGCCAAAAAGTTCTATTTCGGTCTCATCAGACCAGAGAATCTTATTTCTCACCATCTTGGAGTCCTTCAGGTGTTTTTTAGCAAACTCCATGCGGGCTTTCATGTGTCTTACACTGAGGAGAGGCTTCCGTCGGGCCACTCTGCCATAAAGCCCCGACTGGTGGAGGGCTGCAGTGATGGTTGACTTTCTACAACTTTCTCCCATCTCCTGACTGCATCTCTGGAGCTCAGCCACAGTGATCTTTGGGTTCTTCTTTTCCTCTCTCACCAAGGCTCTTCTCCCCCGATAGCTCAGTTTGACCGGACGGCCAGCTCTAGGAAGGGTTCTGGTCGTCCCAAACGTCTTCCATTTGAGGATTATGGAGGCCACTGTGCTCTTAGGAACCTTAAGTGCAGCAGAAATCTTTTTGTAACCTTGGCCAGATCTGTGCCTTGCCACAATTCTGTCTCTGAGCTCTTCAGGCAGTTCCTTTGACCTCATGATTCTCATTTGCTCTGACATGCATTGTGATCTGGAAGGTCTTATATAGACAGGTGTGTGGCTTTCCTAATCAAGTCCAATCAGTATAATCAAACACAGCTGGACTCAAATAAAGGTATAGAACCATCTCAAGGATGATCAGAAGAAATGGAAAGCACCTGAGTTAAATATATGAGTGTCACAGCAAAGGGTCTGAATACTTAGGACCATGTAATATTTCAGTTTTTCTTTTTTAATAAATCTGCAACAATGTCAACAATTCTGTGGTTTTCTGTCAATATGGGGAGCTGTGTGTACATTCATGAGGAAGAAGAATGAACTTAAATGATTTTAGCAAATGGCTGCAATATAACAAAGAGTGAAAAATTTAAGGGGGTCTGAATACTTTCCGTACCCACTGTATATATATATATAAAAGTGCACATTACATCTCTCTGATATATTTGCTGGTAGCAGGTGGTTGTGCAGTTTACTTGTCTGCTCTGTGTGTTTTTTACAGAACAGAAGAACTTGTGCTCTGTTTGAAGGTTTTTTACGTGGAAATATTAAACCAATGCAGGAGACACTTTGAATGGTTGTGGTCACGTGAGTTTGTAATATTTAAATGCTAATAGTTTCCTGCTAGAGGATCGCGGGAATGCTACCGTTGGCTCCAACACTGGCGTTCCATTTCCGTGTACCCGGCGTGTTGAAACATCCACCCGGGGTTGTGTCCAAGGAAACCGCCGTCCAATTCCTCATGTGACATCGCCGCCTGTCAACTTGTCCACGTTCTGCATGGCACTTTGTAACACCAGATCGCTCAATAACAAAACATTTGTCCTCAATGATGTCATCTCCTCTCACAATCTGGATCTGTTTATCCTCAACAAAACCTGGCTTCCCCCAGGTGACGTCAGTGCCTTTTTCGGAAATCCTCCCCTCTGGTTACCTTTACCTAAACACCCTGTGGCAAACGGGTAGGGGCGGGGGGACAGCCACCATACATAGACAGCCCGTAAAGTGCAGCTAGCTGTTCACTACAGGGTATTCCAGCTTTGAGTTACAAGTATTTGTGCTCACACTACCCTGTCCTTTTCTTTGTGCAGTAATCTACCGGCCACCCAAATTAAAGGATTTTTTAATGGAGTTCTCAGAGTTTCTGACAGAGTTTCTAGCAAAGTTTGACAATATCCTAATCTGTGGTGACGTTAACATTCATGTTTGCTGCCCCTCTGATAAACCTACTAATGATTTTAATTATCTCTCGTGGGGTGATTGTGTCAACTTGCGAGGTTATGGATTTTCCCATCTCTGACCATTCCTCATACGGTTTGACATTTGTGCTGATTTTGAATTAGGCTGTTGACGTCATAGGTCCCTTCCTTGTCTCCTTCATAAACAGCTGTTTTAGTGTGGGTACTGTTCCCGCTGCTCTCAAACACGCTATTGTTAGACCGCTGCTCAAGAAACCCAACCTTGATCCTGCCATACTATCCAACTTCCGCCCTATATCTAACCTGTCATTTCTGTCTAAGTTGGTGGAGAAGCTTGTTTTCGCCCAGCTTTAGTCTCACCTTCAACTGCACAGCATTGGTGATACATTTCAGTCGGGTTTCAGGTCTAGACATAGCACCGAATCAGCGCTATTGAGGGTCCATAACGACATTCTTGGAGCCCTGGATAGTACAAACTCTGTGGTTTTGGTGTTACTGGACCTAACCACTGCATTTGACACCGTGGATCACGCCATCCTCATCTCTAATCTTCTACAAGTTGTTGGTCTGCAGGGTGCGGTGCTAAATTGGTTCTTATCATACCTCACTAACAGAACTTTTTCTGTAATGCTTAATGATTATTCTTCCTCGGTTGCTCCTCTGTCATCCGATGTGCCTCAAGGTTCTATTCTCGGTCCTATTCTGTTCTCACTTTTTATGTTGCCACTTGGTCAACTCATCTCCAATCACAACGTTCAATTTAACTTCTATGCAGACGACCTCCAGATCTATCTTCCTGTGATTCTGAGTAATCGTTTTGCATTGGACCCTCTCCATAATTGCCTTCAGGATATCAAACAGTGGCTTTCCCAGAACTTCTTTCATCTGAATGAAGAAAAGACTGAGTACATCATGTTTAGCCCGGATTAACCCAGCAGTTCTCTCAGTTTTGGTCCTCTAACACCTCAGTTTGCACCTACCGTGCATAACCTGGGTGTTATTTTTGACAAAAGTATGCACTTCGATAAACAGATCAGTGTAGTAGTGAAGGTGAGCTTTTACCAGCTAAGACTACTCAACAAGGTCAAATCATTCTTGTCCCAAGCTGACCTTGAAAAAGCTATTCATGCCTTTATCAGCTCGAGGATTGACTACTGTAATGCTCTCTACACTGGACTTAATCAATCACTTCTGAATCGAGTGTTTTTAAATCGCAGTTGAAAACACATTTATTTATACAAACTTTTGACACGTAGCCTCTGATTCGACTGATATTTTATTGTGTTGTTATATTTTGTTGTCTTTTGTTGTTTCTATTGGAAAGCACCTTGTGCTCCTTTAGGCTGTTGTAAGGCGCTTTATAAATTAAACTTGATTGATTGATTGAAAAAAGCAGGCATGTTACCAGTATTCCTTGGCTTTTCTGTTCCCATCACAGTTGTCAACCAGTTCTGGACTTAAAAGTTCAGGTTCTGCTATAATCTGGAGATATGTACAAAACAGGAGATAGACATTTACAGTTTTATTGCATAAACACATGTGGCAATAAAAACAACTAATTCTAATCAAAATACACTTTCAATTAATAGTTTTTACTTTTTTCTTGCCCTGTACAATTAAATGTTATGCAGTTTAACCCCTGGCTCACCTCAGGTCTTCTGCAATTGAGCTGGAATGTACCACATGTCAGTGTGAGAGTATATATATCAGGGCTTGAGGGACTCAGGGATCTAACCAGACCTTTGTCCATCAAAGCCTGACTTACAGGATACCTGGATATTCACAATTCCACTGGTGCCAGTCATTATTCATTACTATTTCAAGTTCAACAGCATAAAATGGAGATGGAGGGTCATTCTCACCCTCATTCATACACCAATTCTTGGGACAACACAGACATTATGGAGGGCTCTGATCCTGCATCACTGCTGCAGAACCTCTTTGAAGATTTCTTCCAGAGCAGACCTGCAGTAAGACCCTGTGGCAAGACCCTGTGGCAGGCCATTGCCCAAATCCAAGCTAATGCTTTACTATCCCATACCACCCCTACTTTTCTGTTATTGAGAAATAAATCATATCGAGTGACTTAGGACACTCAAAGAAAGAAAGAGACAAACAAGCTGCTTCTGAGCTGTAAGGGACTACTGAAACATTTGTAGTGTGATAAAGCACTCATTCATTCATGGCGATGTTTGCATGTG
This sequence comes from Silurus aristotelis, assembly GCF_946808225.1. Classification (NCBI taxonomy): domain Eukaryota; kingdom Metazoa; phylum Chordata; class Actinopteri; order Siluriformes; family Siluridae; genus Silurus; species Silurus aristotelis. The sequence continues at coordinate 12,073,499 of NC_139599.1, read as the reverse complement.
GATGGCAGCATGTTTATTTCATCTGATGAAACCGCTGTCCATCCCAAACGGGCCATTGTGCCCTCTTTCTTTAACCAGTGGCACGGTGGTAAAGTACTAGTATGAACCTAGTCAGGCCATTAGACCTGGGAGTATTCAACGAGTCCCTCAGTGACTGGAGCAGCCAATGTGTTTTCAGAAGCATATAATCTGAGGATCTACTGATCTACCAGTTGCACCTGACTTTGAAAAGACACACTGAATTTGATAAGACACTGAGTACAGCATTCCAGCCAGTTTGGATCTGTATTATATGAATTCAATTATCAACTGACTTGTGCATGTGTAATTAAATGTCTTATTTCGGGTTTAATACCTCTGTTTTCCTTGCCATTTATCTTACTTCTTCTACTTCTTCTAGTTCTTCACCTTTTCTTATTCCTGTGTACAAGAAAGTTAGGATGAAATCAAACTTCATGCGTGTTAATGGCACAAATTGCACACACACACACACACACACACACACACACACACACACAGTAATGATCAGATACAGTAGTGAAGACCCACGAGAGCGGTGCAGCCGGCAGCGGAGACGGAGTTAGAGAGGTGGTCTAAAGGCTACAGCTACACGACCACCGCTACCCGAACTCAAGATGAAGGAGCTGAGGACCAGAATCACAACCCACCGGGAGATGAGAGAATATTGGGTTGTTTTTTTTCACGGAAACCTGAACGGACATCAAACTCGCGTAAACAACAGATGGTGTAGGGGTGTGCGGGTTGTTGAAAAGCTCTGGGGACATTGAGTTTTTAATGGTAAAGTGCAGAATTTTTCTTTCTGGCGAAAGACGTTTAATGCGGTGGTTTAAATGCTGACTGTTTTACTTGCTGTTCCACTGACTGTTTTATTGACTGGAGGCTGATCACGTGATTGCTTTAGGAACTCTCTGTGACGTCACAAACGACACATCCAGACTAGTAGGGAGACCTCCAAGTTGAAGGGACTTACTACGGTGGCCGAGAAGTGCAAAACACATTTACAAACCCGAAAACAAAATAACAAATGAACAAATCCGAAATCACATTAATAAATCCGAAAACACAACGACAAGTCAGACAAACTGGAAAAGGTATCTATAGTTTATGAATGGAAACTTACCGATCATTGGACGAGACACCTGTCATTCAAAATATACAGGAAGTACAACTGTCAGGCAGATTGTCTTTCATTGTCATTGTCCAACTGTCATTGGCAGATCATTGTCTTTATTCCGAACTCAAACAAAACACTCACACAGTAAACGGAGAGTCACGACCTGAAAGTATATCCGCTCAGTACGAGTAATCCACAACTTAAGGAAATCTCCAACGGAAAGCAAAAACTTGAAACAGAGAAAAACTCCAGCGGCAAAGAATAATCCTCACGGGAACGGAGTTCGGAGACAGAACCAGCGGGGAATGCTGGCGGTCAAGCAGCCACGGGAATCACCAGCATGACCTTTAAGAACCGACAGCCTGTGATAATGTGAGTTTATATAGTCTTATCCTTAACGAGGATCCTCAATCAAAGCCGCCGTGATATAACGAGGCAGCGTGACTGCTACCGAGGGGGGCGTGGCAGGTGAATCAATCCCTGACATTACCCCCCCCCCCTCCAGGGGCGACACCAGACACCCCAAAACCCACCTATGCCAGGTGGGCCAGGGCACTCTGAGGAAGGCCTCTCTAACCGCCCAGGGGCAAAGAAGGCCCGGTTAGCATCGCCGTGGGACAGGGGAAGACCGGGAAGAGTCCAAGGCGGAGCGGCGTCCTCTGCGGAGATCAGGAATGGAGTGACCGCCATCACGGAGAACAGGAATAGAGCGACGCTCACCACAGAGATCCGGAACGAAGCGACAGCCACCACGGAGATCTGGAACATCGCAATGTCCTCTGTGGAGGTCTAATGCTGGACGACCCCCTGGTCTGAGATTGGAGGCGGAAACATGACCTTGGAGGAGATCAGGGGCGGAGCGACGACCTCGGCGGAGATCAGAAGCCGAGCGACGCCCCCGGCGGAGTTTGGAGGCACCATGACACTTATGGGCGGGCGTTGGGCCATACCGACGCCCTCAGAGAAACTCGAGAGTGCCTTGTCTTCCTCTGAGGGACCTGGAGGTGAGACGTGCCTGGAGAGAGGTCTTGGTCTATGTCCTTACCCTCGGAGAGGCTTGGAGGCGAGACGTCGCCATCGGAGAGGCTTGGAGGCAATCCGTCGCCATCAGAGAGGGTTGGAGGCGACCCGTCGCCATGTGGGAAACCTGGAGGTGACCCGTTGCCCTGTAGGGAACCTGGGGGCGAGCTGACGCCTTCAGGGAGACTTGGGGGTGAACCGACGCCTAAAGGGAGACTTGGGGGCGGCAGTTCGACATCCCCTTCGCGGCCCTGGAGCAGAGCTGAGCTCTCCTGGGGACTCTGAAACGGGGCTGATCTCTCCTGGGGACTCTGGAGCGGATCTGAGCTCTCCTGGGGACTCTTGAGTGGAGCTGAGCTCTCCTGGGGACTCTGGAGCGGAGCTGAGCTCTCCTGGGGACTCTGGAGCGGAGCTGAGCTCTCCTGGGGACTCTGGAGTGGAGCGGCATCCTTGGCGAAACACTGGAGCTGAGCGGCACCCTTGGCGGAACCCTGGAGCTGAGCGGCACCCTCGGCGGAACTCTGGAGCTGAGGGAACCTCGTACAGAGCGGAGCGCTGGTAGATATTTTGAGATGCTCGTAGGAACTCTGAGATGCCGTGGCACGTTCGTAGATGCTCTGAGATGGAGCGGTGCATCCACGGGAACCCCGGAACTGAGCAGCGCGCTTGTAGAAACCCTGGGGCAAAGCCGCGTGCTCATCAAAGCTCTGGAATGAAGCCGCAGGCTCGTGGAAGCTCGGGAACGGAGCCGCGTGCTCGTGGAAACCCTGGGTCGGAGCCGCGAACCTTGGAGAACCTTGGGACGGAAACTCGTGCTCGTTGGAAGCTCTGGGATAGAGCCATCTGAGACACGAGGGGGCTGTAGTGGAGATCCGCCACATTCATTCCAAACATCCCCAATAGAAGCCAGATGAAGTAGGCGAATGAGCCAAAATCGCCCCCTTTGGCGCTCCATGCCGTGCTGGCCTTGGAAAGAGCGTCACCAGACAGATGGGAAATACAGAAGGCGATCTTGGCTTGTTTGGAGGGGAACTGGGAAACATTTTCCTCCACGTACTCGCCGATGCCGTGGCATAGCCGCGCTCTCATGATCCGGCGTCAGTGGTTCTGAACCGCGAGGAGCGGCACGGAGCTTATGGGGGGAATCCAAAGCCGGGTTCGGTTTTGGTCGCTTTTTCTGTCAGGCAGATGACGCGGAAGCGAAAATAACTCAATCATTGTCTTTATTCCGAACTCAAACAAAACACTCACACAGTAAACAGAGCGTCACGAACTGAAAGTATATCCGCATGGGATAAGTAATCCACAACGAAAGGAAATCTCCAACGTAAAGCAAAAACCTGAAACAAAGGTAAACTCCAGCGGCAAAGAATAATCCTCACGGGAACGGAGTTCGAAGACAGAACCAGCAGGGAATGCTGGCGGTCAAGCAGCCACGGGAATCACCAGCATGACCTTCAAGAACCGACAGCCTGTGACTCGATAACGTGAGTTTATATAGTCTTATCCTTAACGAGCCACAGCTGTCGGGAATCAAAGCCGCCGCGATATAACGAGGCAGCATGACTGCTACCGAGGGTGGCGTGGCAGGTGGATCCCTGACAGCCACCGAGGGGGGCATGGCAGGGGAATCCATGACAACAACAGTCTTTTTTTTTTCTTTTTTTCTTTCTTCATTCATTCATTCATTCATTCATTCATTTTCTCCCGCTTATCCGTAATTCGGGTCATGGGGGCAGCAGTCTAAGCAGGCCCCCGCCTTTGACTGCTGCCCAATCCTCACAGCACCGTTCCTTACGGTCCCTCCTGCAGGTGGTGAGCCCACTGAAAGGCAGCCCCACGTCACTCCGACGACACGGACCTTGATATTTCCCTCGTAAGGGACCTCCGGAGCATAGAGGGTTAAGGGCCTTGCTCAAGGGCCCAAGAGTGGCAGCTTAGCTTTTTTTTTTCTTTCTTTCTTTCTTTATGTTTTTATTAAGCGATTAACCATATACCAACAACATGGCAACAACAAGTACAATTGACATTACAATACACAGAACAGGTGCATGAAAATACAAATATATACACATAAAATTTATAATAATAATAATAAAATTAAAGTAAAAAAAAAAAAAAACAGGGATATGGTTTTGTTGCATGCTGAAATAAATGACGTTCCAGACGTGCATGATTTGATGGGTTCGTTTATTGTATTTAATTTTTTCTCTCTGCTTACAAAAAAAACCTTTTCACACTTCAAAAACTCTTTTCTTTCTTCATCCTTAACTCTTTGTTTTCAGTCCTTGCTTGCACCTTTCTTTTCCTGCTAGAGCCCCCTACAGTTAGATTACTAGCACAACATGCCTTCTTGAGCATTCATCACAGCAGATTGAGCAGTTTGATGCATTTACACAAACATTTCTTCAAACCAGACTTTATGCATTAAACCCATCATAAATCCAAAACACAACCATCAAAATGAACTGCACATCAAATTTTAACAGTCTATGTGTCAATGTCTGTTTACTGGTACTTTATGTGCATTAACTAAAACATAAGTCCATAACCCTTTCTCCATGAACTGTTTCTTACTTAAAAACAATGAGCTGTGCTAATAATACTTCACACAACAACTATGAAATTATATAACTCTCTGTGCAATAGAAGGTTTGCCTAATGTATTATATTTAAATATTGTGGGTGGATGTCTTTGTCTGAAAGGATACTTTCTCTGTGACAGAAGAGTTGTAGCTGGGTCTACTTTGTCCGATGATGTATCTTCTCCCGCATCTGCCATCTCATTTTCATCCCCCATTACATCTGCAACTTTTCCTGAGTTTCTTTTCCCTTCATCACATTCCTTCCTTATGGGCAGTGCCTGCTCATCATCTAGCTCCTGGTCTTGCTCTCCACCCATACCTCTTAACTGGAGCTCATTCTCCTCTGAACTCAACTGGCTTGTGCTCTCTGCAAGCTGCTTTGTCGACAGTGTCCTTAAGCATCTCCAGTCATTCTCATCTCCTGAATCCTCTTCAGCCACCATATTCACTTAACGTGTGTGTCATTTTCTCTTTGGTTGCAATTTGTTTTCCTTCTGGTCGCTATTGTCTATAGGTAGGAAATCAGAGGGCAGCAACAAGTTTCTGTGCAGGACTCTCGCTACTCCAGAGCCATGCTCTGGCTTCACTACATACACTGAGCCATCTTCATATTTTCTTTCTGTCACAACATGCACTTGATCCTCTTAATAAAAACTGAGTTTTCCCGGCTCACCCATTTCTCCACAATTTCTCACCAGTACTCTGTTGAGTACTCTGAGGCTGGAAATGTATTTTCTTATCATAGCTGTGTTTTGCTCTACTTTGTTCTTTTTGGACTGTTCTTGATGCCAATTCATATGCTTCCTCCATGCGCTTTTTCCACTTGGGGACATAATCATCGTGTGAAGTTCCACACTCTCCTGGCTTCCGGCCAATCATTAAATCAATGGGCAGCCTTGGGTTTCTCCCATACAGAAGGAAGTATGGAGCATACCCAGTTACTTCACTTCGTGTGCAGTTATATGCATCGACTACCTTGTTTAAGGAGCTCTTCCAATCAGCCTTTGCCTGACTCAGCAGGAATCTGAGCATTGATAGCAATGTTTGATTAAACCTTTCCACCTGTCCATTTCCAGCAGGGTGGTATGGGGTTGTGTGGGAGTGTTGGATACCACAAAATTCCTTCATCTGGGTGAACAACTTGTTCTCAAATTCTTTCCCCTGATCATTGTGAAGTTTGGTGGGAAATCCGTGCCTGAGAACAAAATCGCCAAAAAGATCTTTTCTGCTGCAGTTTTTGCAGGCTTATTTTTGCAGGAGCATAGCGTGTGAAGTGGTCCATTAACACAAGGATGTATTTGTAGCCACCCTTACAGCCCTCTAAATGCAGAAAATCTACAGACAACAGTTCAAAAGGGTAAGTGGTTATTATATATTTACCAATGGTGCTCTCGTCATCTTGTTTCAATGTTTCCATTTCAAACAGCTACACACTTTGTTCCACATTACCCCGCATGTGGGGCCAATAAAATCTTTCTCGAATGAGACTAAGTGTGCGCGTCACCCCTTGGTGTCCCATTTCCACATGAAGCTCCTTAAGCACAAACTGGAGGTATTTGCTGGGCAGCACTATCTGAGTTCGCCCTGCTGATTGCCGACATAGTATTCCTTCCTCATCCAGGTATAACTTGCTTCTCTGTCTGTATAGTACAATCACCTCATTGCCACGGTCTTGTCTCACTAACTTTGGCCAGTGGTCTGCCATCACATACTCTCGTACCCTTTTTAGCACTGGATCTTTTTCTTGGACATCTTTCAGTTCCTCAGTTGTCACTTTAGCCATCTGTTTTTCCCCTTGTTCCTGCTCTACTAAAGAACAAACTGTCGCTAGGGCGATAGGGCACATCCAGGGCCCCTCTTCCTCTGACTTCACAAGAGGTCCATCTGTGACAGCAGCTACAACTCTTTGACTGGCCTCCTGTGAACAGGCCTGCATATAACTCTCCATATCCAGAGGCATTCTTGACAGCACATCAGCATCTCTGTGTATGCAACCTGGTCTATATTTGATGTTAAAATTGTAGTCAACCAACTCTGCTATCCATCGGTGAGTGGTGGCATTGAGCTTGGCCATAGACAAAACATATGTCAATAAGTTATTGTCTGTATAGACCACAAAGGAGGTGGCATATAGGTATTCACGGAATCGCTCACAAATGGCCCATTTCAGTGCCAGGAATTCCAGTTTTCCAGAGTGTAAATGAAAATTCTTTTCTGGAGCCGTTAATGTTCGTGACCCAGAGCCAATGGCTACCAGTTTCCCTTGCTGCCTTTGATACAGTACCGCACCAATCTCCAATCTCTTTGGAGTCCATCGTGTAACCCACTTTCAACACTATTTTTCCCATGAACTTTACCTCAGCCTTAAAACGCCCGCACTTTTTAGCTGTAAGCTTTACCCCATTTTTTCAGTTGCAGTGATGGGATGCACCCCACATCATCCTCATCCTTTGCAAATGTTTCACATTCTTCTTTTAACATTTCCTGAACTTTCCTTTGTTGCTCAGGTGTCAGGTGATCTATCGACACTAGTGGGTCCAATCATCGTCCAATGATTGGTAAGTTTCCATTCACAAACTATACCTACCTTTTCCGGTTTGTCTTAATTGTCCTTGTGTTTTCAGATTTGTTAATTTCTTTTTGAATTTGTTCATTTGTTTTTGAATTTGTTCATTTGTTTTTGCATTCGTTAATTTGTTTTCGGATTTGTTGTTTTGTTTTTGCATTTGTTGTTTTGTTTTCGGATTTGTTAATGTGTTTTGCACTTCTCGGCCACCGTAATCTTCTCTTGTAAACTGTAAAAAATGATCAGAAAAACTTAAGTTCACCTTACAGACAGTTGGTACTGAATGCCACTAAACTAATTAAATAAAATAGAAAAATATATGCAAATTAAAACAAACATCCATACAAAAACATTAAAGTAACGTTAAAAGCCACGCGTACTTTTACTTTTAGTGAGTCACACAGACTAAAGGTTAGATATGAATGCATATATTTAGAAACAACACTTTTATACTTTTAAAACGTTATCCAGCAAGGGGCGCTGTTACACCTTAAATGAGATGAGTGAAGTTTCATCTGCAAAGGGCCAATGTTTTATTCCAACAGTTTGCCCTGAGTATATTAGTTGTGTGTTTTTTGTGCTTAAGATATCATGTATATCATCACTAGTCCTTATTTGATGACATCAATTATAAGCACATAGTTATGCAAACAATACACAGCTGAACTACACTAGACTTCGCGTCTTTGAATTTGAACATGCATCAATAATTAGTAAATGATCAGTCATTAATTAATATCAGAACATGCAAAATGATGCTAGAAATGCTGGCTGCCAATCAATTTCAATCAATACAAGCTGAATGTGAAGAAAATGATGCCCCAGAGGTTGCATTTGACTTGGTGGCCTAACGCCTCTTCAGTGCGTGTGGGTCCTTTTTCACAGTTTCCTAATTTGTGAGATGAAAAAAGGAACCAAATGAGTGTTGTGCAACCTGATTTAGAATCTAAGAGCAAATGCAGATAAGCTGGATTTCTGATAAAAAAAAAAATACTAAAGATAAATATGATGACAAAATACTGACACATACAGTATATGTGTGATTATAGATAAGTACAAGAAGATTGTTTATGAAACATTTTTCATATGCTTAAGATTTTAATGCCTTTCTCTTAAAAATCCTTTGACTTAGTCTCAATAGTACCTATGAACTGCTGCTGTTATTGTGATATTATTGTGTTATTTTGATGAGATTTTTAAACACACTTAGCATGCATCCACTTGTGGAAAAGTCTCAATTCTTCTTCCTTATTACTTCTCTTCACTTTTCAACAATTAAACTTTGTTGCATTTGTGTACTAGCAAGAAATAATGTTTTGGATGGGAATATGTTATGGATTCAGTTTTAATAAAAATAAATAAATAAATTTTCTTTAACAGTGTGGTTTTGTTGAATGTGAGATCAAATACAAATTATGGATTGTGCATTGAAGCACTCTATCTCTAAACAGCTCCGAGCATCACGAAACCTATTGCATGTCAACTCGGTTTCTCTCTCTCTCTCTCTCTCTCTTGCTCCCTCTCCCAGCACGCGCCCCGCCTTTCTGTTTCTATTAAAACACACCTCCTCTGCCACGGACAAGACACACTTCCACGCGCCTGGAAGACAGCAGGAAGTGTTGCGCGAGCTCGGTGTAAGACCGGAACGCACCTAGATTTCTTGACCTTTTCTTAAAAATTTTTTATTTTTATAAAATACCTGATCATTGTGTGTTGCACGCGCTGGACGGAACACCGGCGCGCGGGGATTAAACAGCGGACGCGCCGTGGCTCTGTGCGGGTTTGGCATGCACGCGCACTACAACGGACAGAATTGAACTCCTGCTTTGTCACAAAGAGGTAAATATTTGCGTTTTTGTGTTTGCGTGTGTTTAGTCGCAGTTAAATTTCACTCACTCCCATTAGGCTCTAGTTACTGCGGGACTGATTTATTTATTTATGCACGTGCATTTTAATGGACACTAATTCGGCTCGCGAGCACGGTGAAAACAAACAAGAGCAGAAAAGAAAGAATTGTATCAACAGTTTGCAAACTTCTTATAGACGATACATTGCGACAAATTATGTGTAACGCTTAATAATTATAGGCACATCTGACATGAATACGCATACACTCCTCTAATTAATCTCGGATGACTTATATTTTAATATTTGCAATATGTGCGCGCACACATTTAATCCTGATGACTGTATATGAATAGGAAAAAATATTGAATAAGTATATAACAATATAAATATCCTGTAGTTATCATGTATAATAAAATAAATTAGTTTCATTTATTATTCACTATTTATATTTAAATTCAGTTCTATGCATGAAACTATACTATTGCATTGTAAGATTTTTATTTATTTTTTATTTTATTCATTTTGCTATACTGTGTGCCCCTGGAATTTTGCTGCAGTATCACTTGAGTCAACAGCATGCTCCTTTGCAGCTTTAACCCCATTTAAAAGCGTTATCAGACAGCATCAGGTGGCATGGAGAAACTTCAACTGTATGGCACCGAAGTAAAGCGGTTAAGAACTACATTATGCTGTGTATAGCACTGACAGAAACACAATTACATCAACCCCGGAGGGACGATGACAGCCGGCAAGGACCTAGGGATCCATATCGGTTACATAGAAATGATGACAGATTGAATTTGAACACGCATTATATGCACAAGCAGATGGCAGCTGGTGACACTGACACACTTAATGTTGACTTTGTACCAAATGCCTCTTCCCCCATATACTATGCATTGGAGTGTTTACTTTCAAAAAATACTGTCCTCCTCTTTTCCCGTTTTTTTCCCTTTATTTCTGCCTTTGAACACCTGGCAATGATTAAACTGGCTCACATTCCAGGGGCCTAGACATCAGAGACAGAATCTGTGTTATCCAATGTTTTTTGTGTGTGTGCTTGCAGAATGACATAATTTTTTTCCTAATCTGATTTTTCTGATGTCTATAATTTAATGTAACCATATGTGACAAATTATTTTGGTAGCCTAATCTACAAACCTAGAGTCATTCCCACCAAGCTTGCTGGATTAATTGCCTTTGTTTCATTTTTTTTTTTTTTTTTACAATGACCTCTGTGCATCCATTTGACAATTCCCATTTCCCGCATTTGTTAAAGAACTTTTTTCTGTGTTAAGATGTCATGTGTTTTAACTGCAGCTGTTGTTACTGTCTTATAGGATTCAATGAAAATGTCTGTCTGTGTCCATGAGAACCGCAAATCTCGAGCCAGCACTGGCTCAATGAACATCTACCTTTTCCACAAGTCCTCGTATGCAGACAGCGTATTGATGCACCTAAACGTCTTGCGGCAGCAGAGGCTTTTCACAGATGTTTTGCTACACGCTGGCAACCGCTCCTTCCCATGCCATCGCGCTGTGCTGGCTGCCTGCAGTCGGTACTTTGAGGCGATGTTCAGCGGCGGGTTAAGAGAGAGCCAGGCCAAAGAGGTTGACTTCAGAGACTCCATACATCCAGAGGTACTGCAAATAAATTTCAACTGTTCAGATATTACTGCTATTTTCATTATAGCCATTAGACATCTTTTTTCCTTGTTGAGTCTAATGTTCGTGTTGATCTGTGTGAACCAGGTGTTAGAACTGCTTTTGGATTACGCTTACTCATCCCGAGTAGTCATCAATGAAGAAAATGCTGAGTCTTTGCTGGAGGCAGGTGACATGTTAGAGTTCCAGGACATTCGTGATGCCTGCGCAGAGTTCCTAGAGAAGAACCTTCACCCTTCCAACTGCCTCGGCATGCTGCTTCTGTCTGATGCCCACCACTGCACCCAGCTGTCCCAGCTTTCCTGGAGCATGTGTCTCAGTAATTTTCCAGCTATCTGCAAGACAGAGGAGTTCCTTCAACTGCCCAAGGACATGATAGCCCAGTTGCTCTCACATGAAGAGCTGGAGACTGAGGATGAGCGGTTGGTCTATGAATCTGCACTTAATTGGGTGAACTATGACTTAGAACGGCGACATTGCCACCTACCAGAGCTGTTGCGAACTGTTCGACTAGCCCTTTTGCCAGCCATCTTCCTCATGGAGAACGTCTCCACTGAGGAGCTTATCAACTCGCAACCAAAGAGCAAAGAGCTGGTGGATGAAGCAATCCGCTGCAAGCTACGTATACTGCAGAATGATGGTGTGGTCAACAGTCCTTGTGCCAGGCCCCGTAAGACTAGCCATGCTCTTTTCTTGCTAGGTGGTCCTACTTTTATGTGTGACAAGCTGTATTTAGTGGATCAGAAGGCCAAAGAAATAATCCCAAAGGCAGATATTCCCAGTCCACGGAAAGAGTTCAGTGCTTGTGCTATTGGTTGCAAAGTCTATGTAACCGGTGGTCGTGGCTCAGAGAATGGTGTGTCCAAGGATGTCTGGGTGTATGATACCCTGCTTGAAGAGTGGTCAAAAGCAGCTCCCATGCTAATAGCTAGATTTGGGCATGGTTCAGCTGAACTGCGCCACTGTCTGTATGTCGTTGGGGGTCATACGGCTGCAACTGGTTGTCTTCCAGCCTCACCATCTGTCTCTTTAAAGCAGGTGGAGCAGTTTGACCCAGTTGCCAACAAGTGGAGCATGGTTGCACCACTACGTGAGGGTGTCAGCAATGCCGCAGTAGTCAGTGTAAAGCTTAAGTTATTTGCTTTTGGAGGAACAAGTGTAACCCATGATAAGCTACCTAAGGTCCAGTGTTACGACCCAGGGGAAAACCACTGGACTGTCCCAGCATCCTGCCCACAGCCATGGCGTTACACAGCAGCTGCTGTTTTGGGGAACCAGATCTTTGTCATGGGTGGTGACACTGAGTTCTCAGCTTGCTCGGCCTACAAATTCAGCAGCGAGACCTACCAGTGGACTAAAGTAGGTGATGTTACAGCTAAGCGAATGAGCTGCCAAGCAGTGGCCTCGGGAAACAAACTGTACGTAGTTGGTGGCTATTTTGGAACGCAGCGCTGCAAAACGCTAGACTGCTATGATCCCGCACTGGATGCCTGGAACAGTATAACCACTGTACCCTATTCTTTGATCCCCACTGCCTTTGTTAGCACCTGGAAACACCTCCCAGCCTGAAAGCTGCATGTCCCCTTGACCTTCCTTCATCTTTAAAGGTAGGTTTGCTTATGTAAAAGTCATTGGAGGTTCATCTCTAAAGTTTTTTATAGCTCTTGGAAATGTATTTCTAATTGCAACAAATTCGTACTCGAATAATGAAGATTATTTGCTAGGAAATTTTATACATGCCCTCGTCTATGTATAGAAACAAATATGCTTATTAAATCAGAGCCAATTTAGTATTGACAGTGTAATTAGATTCCTCAAAGGGGCCTCTTGCTTTTGATATCAGCCACCTGTCACAATACATTTGCAAATCTGTCCTTCAGTATCTACAACTTTTTTTCTTCTCTGATTTCATGTGGTTATTTGAAGGTTTTTCACTTTTGGTATGAAAATGGATTTTTATAAAAAAGAGCCGACAGACATTGCTTTTCAAGGTGACTTCCAAGTATACAGTAGATGCATCTTTCCTTTTAAAGAGATGATAGCAGAGCTACATTTCTGGTATAGCTATAATTTACTGTGGTTCCTTCTTTAGAGGATACTACACACTGTGGTTAGTGTCCACGGGTCAGTTAGATGTTGGGAGTACACATATATGATTTATGAAAACACACAACAATGCTATATAGTTGAAGTTATTTGCTTGAATGCTTCCGTTTTTTGACTGTGGAAAAAAGGAGGCAGTCTTCCAACATACTATGGACAAATTATTGTGGCATCTTACCATGAGATTTATTTGTGATTTTTGAACCTCCTATTCCACATTTAGTAGCCATTTTTCTTAATAACCTCTACTTTTGTGGGAAGATGTTCCATTTGATTTTGGTGTGTACTTGTGGAGATTTGTGCTTATTCAGCCACAAGGGTGTTAGTAAAGTCAGGTACTGATGTAGGGTGAGGAAGCCTGAAGGTCAGTCAGTGTTCCAATTCATCCCAAATGTGTTCAGTAGGGTTGAGGTCAGAGCACTATAGCAGGCTACTCAAAGTCTTTCACTTCTTCTTAAGCCTATTCTCATGGAGCTTACATTGTGCACAGGGTCATTGTCATGTCTAAGCAGTTTTGGCTCTCCTAGGAAAAAATTAAATAAATTTTTTATTTTGTGGTAACAGCTTGGGGAATATAGCTGGAAAAGTTCTCCTAATATCTTTGTCCATATATTGTATGTATTTTTATTTTTATTTTTTGAGCTTAAGAATCTCAAGAGCTTTTTCTCCTTTCTAAACATGTCATAATTCTATCTAGGAAACAATTTATTTGGTTTAGATTTAATAAGATGTGTGTGTGTTTCGGAGTTGTCCCCAGTGATGTCCTGATGAATTAATGCATGGGGTGTAGCACCAAGTGTAATTAAAACAGAATAGAAGACTTTTATTGTCCCTGAGGGACAAATTTTTTTTTGATGGTGGAGCGCGGAGAGATGCATTGGTGAGAATTAGAAAGAAAAGAGTGTAAAGACGAGAGATAATTACGCCGAGTTCGCTTGTTAAAATGGTAATATGTAACATGCTAATAGGAGACATAGTGGCTAATCTGGTTTAGAGAAAGCAAATGCCTTGAGAGAACTAAAGCGGTATGAGTGAATGGCTATTGCTTATTAAACAAAGGCAATGAGGCAAAAGGGAAGTAAAGAACATCTGTAGTAAAGAAAGCAGTTTGGGGAGGTAGTGTTGGTCTAGAGTCTAGGGTTACATCTAATTTATGACGACTTCTTAATCTTCTGCAGGATGAATAAAAGAGGAAGAAAAAAGGGCACAAGGGAACAAGCTAGACAAGACCAAACATTCTCAATGAGTTTTACTTCCACAATGTCTGAGGAAGGAAGTTATTGTATAAGAGCATATGGGCTGTAACTAAAACTCATCAGTATCTCAGTCAACTAGGTTTTTATTTGATTGAAATCAGATAGCAGCAGAATACATTCATTATCCAGGCAATTAAACCATAGCAACATAATGGAACCTTTTCAGTTTGTATTAGCTTTGCAATTGTATTTTTGTTTCTCCTGGTTTAAAGAATAGGGAGTTGCATTACAGTAGACGAAACAAAACTTTTATTTACACCCCTACACACTCATACCAGCTAGATAACAGGTAAAAGGGAGTAGGAGTGAGTCAACTAAAAAAAAAAAAAGCAGGAGAGTCGTGAGACCTCCAAGTGTGTTTATTATTTCATTCTCGACCCCCCAATGTTAAGCATTCAATTCATCATTACTCGGTGACCCATTGTGTTAGTGTGTATCTGTAACTGGAATGCCGCCCACCTCGACAGGGCAGTTCATTTCAAAGTGGAGGTCCTTTTTCGTTGCTTCTTTGGGACATTCCTATGCATTTCAATTACCATGAAGTGTTCTTAGCAGCTGCACCACCTCCCAACTTCTCAACAATGAAATGGTTCACCACTGGCCAAAAGAGTGGGAGGAGAGAAGCACGGAGGAAAAGAGGATGACTCGAGAGGGGGAGGACTAGAAAAGGAAGAGTAAACAAAGCTTCTCCTTTGCCTTTCTCCTGTGCATTTCCGACAGTTTCCCCCCCCCCGTTAGTTCTCGGAGAAAGATAGCTACAGTCATACTCCCTCTTCTGTTGCTGCTGAAAAAAGAACAGTGCATCCTGGTTAATTTCACACACCCACACAGAAGCACAGTCATTATTATAAATCTTCACAACATCTTATGCTATAGCCAGTCAGCAGAACTGCCCAGTTCTCTTCGCATTTGGGCAAGAGACCACATGCTGTGAGGCTTAGTTCAGGAATCAGTCAGTTGCTTTTTCTTATCAGTTCACATCCTACCAGAATATATAATATTCAATTCATTTTTATTTGTATAGCGCTTTTAACAATGAACATTGTCTCAAAGCAGCTTCACACAGATAATGCTGTGATTTAAAAATTAATATGTTCTTTATGAGTAAGTTTGTCCCTGATGAGCAAGCCGGTGGCGACTGTGGCAAGGAAAAACTCCCCGAGATGGCATAAGGAAGAAACCTTGAGAGGAACCAGACTCAAGAGGGAACCCATCCTCAGCTGGGTTACACCAAATGTCCATTTGTGGCAGGTATACAATGTTGCGGGGTACAGTGATGATGATCAAAAGCGAACTGTATTCCTGAGTCAGTGTAGGAGACTGTTGACTTCAACTACAGTCCAATCCATCCTCAAAGCTCCCATTCTTACTCCGGAATTTCATGGAACCACCCAAGGCGTTGATGACAAACCTTCCCCAGCTGCACAGAGTGGCCTCCAGTCAAAGAGAACACTATCCAGAGGCAGGCCTGGACGAAGTGGAAAGATCCACGGAGGGGAGAGGGGCAGGAACAGTGGTCACTGGACCCTCAGGAGCATGTTTAACCTGACCGAGAGAGAGAGAGAGAAGAGGGTGACAATATGGGCACAAATGGTGGATAGAGAACACGATCACGTTTCTAACTGACCAAATTAACTAACCGTATAGGCTGTACTACATGTAACACCATATCGATTAACAACAATTCATACATTTACCAAATGGTGTTGATTGGTTAGCTAGCCAGTTTGTCAGTTTGTACAGGTCTGTAAGCTATGTATTTTGCTAACTAGCAAAGAGGGTTCTTACACTATCTATAGTGTTACCTATAAGCTGTTCCAGAATTTTACACAACAGGCAGTTGCAACTAACTGAAGTGTGTTTAAGTTTAATACAGAGCTTTCATATTGTTAAACATGAGAGTATGTTGTAAAACATCTTAGTAGCTAGTCTAGCTCACTCAGCTAATAAATGGCATACCTGTACATGTTAAGAATGTTAATCTACAAAAATGCTGATGTGCATTTTTGCACAGTTTACAGAATTTGCGGGTTATGTTAAGTACTTTGGGGCATTTAAAATAAAAACTACCTGAGAAATCGGACCGCGAATTGCATATTTTTGAATTTGCAAATGATTGTGTAAACAAAGAGCAAGCAAGGCATATATGAGTCATGTACCTGAGGTTGGAGGAGAAGAAAGGCCATCCTTAGTCCCAGCTCTGTTCCACTGATGAAAATCACTACATGCTGTCTTTAAACAGTACTTGAGCCTGAGAGAATGCTTTGTTTCCAGGACAATCCCTGGGAAAGGTCCATACCTTAGTTGGATAATAAGTGGGTGTATGGATTGATTGACAATAGGTGGATGGATTTTATCTTACAATAAGACAGACTTTTCTTTGCAGAAATTGTTTTATATCGGTTAGAGCACCAGAAAATTGCTGCACCAGGAGCCTTGAGGAAACATCAACATGATTGAAGTAGCTTAAGTTGGCAGCAAAATAATGCAAGTATCTAAACAAACACTAACAAACCTGATTTTATGCTAGTGTACTAACCACAGTATTTGCGGTGATTTGTAAAGCATATAAATGCTTAATGTTTTGATTTTGGACAGTGAAATGTGGTCTCAAAGTTAATACCTGTAACGGCTTTAGTGATGATATAACGCCATGTGTTGCAACAGGAAACAGAAAACATTTCATGTGTCATTCAAACAATTTACAGTTCCACAGGCTCCATAACACTTAGCAGAAGTTGGTCTAACATCTGATTTTTTTTAAAAAGCAAAATGTTCTTCATATTGGATAGGAAAAAAAGGATATAATACTACTATGTTAAGCTGTCTTTCATTCAACAAGACAGGAAGTTTGGTCAATTGTTGGACTTTAAATGTTTTAGTCACAATTCAATAATAGTAAATAAAAACAAACAAACAAAAAAAACCAGCCAACCATTCAGTTTAATAAAAGAACATAATCACTGACTGTAATTTAGTGTGAGGCTGATAGATTGTTTTTATAATGCTATTGTTCTGAAAATGTAGACTCAAAAGCTGATTACATCCTGTTTAAAATCTATATGTTCCTCTTTCAAAGTGTCTGGGGGGGAAAAACTGAAAACGCACAGACAATGATTAAAAGTGCTGTCGATGCAACAATAATTTACTTAAGTAAAAAAAAGAATGGTGGTGCTATGCTGAACTGAACACCTATGTACAGGTCACACTAGCTGAGGGACTTTCATTAGCATGCTCTGTTGTTTGCTAGATAGGTCATGCTAATTTATATATATTTCTAGCTTCATAGTTAGCCATCAGGTACAGAATACAGATATTTTCCTCAGCACTTCATACAGTATTGACTTGTTAGATTTATTTATCACTGAAATGTTAGCTTCCACAGATGCTAGCCTGATGTAGCCTAATTCAAATTCTGTTTAACTCGTCTTTTGGTGTTTGTTGTCTTAGTGCTATTAAAAGGTCAGAAATGCTATAAATGTTAGACGTTCATCACTTAAGTAGTGTAATGATTTTGTTACTTTCCAAGACTGTTCTTACAGAAAGTAGCGCTTCATTTAAGGCTTTTATTTTTCAGAGGTTATCAAACTCACAAAGAGATTGGTTTAAGGTTATTGTTCAAACAGGTGCTAGCACATGACCTGTCCTTCTCCAAATGTTTCTTTGAGGATGACAGGAACAGTAGGTGAACAAATGGCCTGGCTTTGGAGAAAGAGCATCTGGACTTTATCTCTGAGACGTGTTATTTTTTTCCCCCTCTCTCCCTGCAACGTGTCGGCAATTGAAGCCTTTTGGGAAAATGCCTGTTTTTCATAGTTTATGAGCCCATTTTGCAGAAACACGGTTTGTTCTGTCAGGACGGTGGGTTTTAAAGCCTTAATAGGCAAAGCAATTTCAGAACGAAATGATTTGAAATCTTACATGCTGTCTGTTTTCTTTTTCAGAAGTCCTGCGCCAGTGTCCTGGATTTCAGCTGTTACGATTTCCTGCTTTCTCTACAAATTCATCAAAAGACTTCTTCCTCCATCACGCGCACAATGTTAATACTGAAGATATCCAGCAGCGAAGCTTTCAGATTTTGTTTTGCTTTCTTTTTGAATGGCGTAAATTTTTTTTTATTTTTATTTTTTTTATATATATATATATATATATATATATATATATATATATATATATATATATATATATATATATATATATATATATATATATTGTTTGGTGGAGTCGTGGGACATTTTTAGTTGGACAACCAAACAAACCTACTGGTAATCTGAAAAGGCCAATTAGAGTCCAGCTTGTTTTGTCATATGGGTGTTGTAACCACTATATTGTTCCTGGATGAAAATAGTGTGTAAGCTCAACTACTACTACTGTGAATCTCACAACAAGAACCCAGTGGAACTGAACAGGAGGAAGGCACAGTTACAATACACAGATTACTGAGTTCCAAACTAAAACATGAAGAAGACTCTAATAGTTTTCTTATCTTTCACTGTGCTCTATTGTTTTCATAAAGTGCATTTCTTGTGCGGAACTGTACTGCAGAGACAAGACATAGGCACAAATCTTTTTTTTTTTCTTTTTTTTTTTTCTTTTTCCCCAGCATGACATGAAGCAGAGACAACCTGCTTGTCTCCGTTGTCTGCCTCTGGTCAGTTCCTGCCAAACAGGAACTTAACCTGGTGTTAAACTTTCTGTGAGAAGGCATCCTGCAATCAGCCACACACCAGATGTGTGTTTGTGTATGTGTTTGCATTTGGAAAATATCAGCATGTCCCAGCACGTTTTCCTGAGCGAAATATACACTTGACTGTACCGATGTATATTATTCACTCTTCTTCCAAAAAATAATAAGCATGTGCACCGAGAACTCTGCTGGATGTTGAACATTACAGAAAGCAGCTGTTGGTTTTTTGTTTTGTTTAGTTTTTTTTCTTCTTCTCAACGGAGACGCTTTCGTTGTGTCAACGCCTCAGAATGAATTCTAGACAAGAGAACATATTGGTTTAAAATCAGGCTGCTTAACTTTTTGCTGGTGGCTCTGTTCTCACAAGTACGGCCTCGATATAAAATGTGAAAGGCAGAAAGCTAGCAAGAGAAAGGTGAGAGTCGTTCTGTCTGCCGGAGAGGTAATGTCTCCATGGCAACACCAACCTGAACTGTAAAGAAAACTGTCTATTCATAGTCCTAATTTATGAGATTTTCTGCCTCATTAATTTGAACTTGTGTATTTAGTTTTATATTTATTGCTTTAAAAAAAATTATGCTTGCATACATATTCAGCATATCTGGCTGTACAGAATTCCGGCGAGTGTTTTGTGCTACGCATGGCCCATACTGCTTTGTGTTATATAAGAACTGCTCTTTTTGCACACACGTCCACGTCAGGCAGTAGCGTGGCCGAATTTGGAAGGGTCAGAGAATTCTGGATCTCTAGTTTGACTGACCTGAAAAGAAAAGCATAGCAGACTTGGGGTCTTGGGTCATCACCCTGGATAAGAATGGGAGGAATGATGTTGTAGCATCAGATTACCCAGGATACAATGAAGCAGTTGGTTTGGGAACCCATGGGGGAAGGGTTATTGTGGGGGTTAAGAATGCATACTGTGAACTGATGCAAAAAAAAAAAAAAAAAAAAGAACCCACGATAACCCGAGGACAGTAGGGTCAAACCAATACGATTTAAATTCAAACAAGTTATAATTTATTCTAGAATTACACAGCTACACCAAAACCCATACCAAAAGGTCAATATACTAAAGACGCAATACGATTTGATGATTTTTGAAAAACCTGGCCACACTTCAACAGGCAATATGAACCACTATATTTTGGTTGAAGCCAAGGCCTTAGCTTACTGCCACAGCACATTCTAACTTGGTGTCAGTCTTAATTTGCTATGACCGAAGAATACAACGTGCTACGGAGTAAGAAACATGACATCAGCTGCTGCTCTCAGAACAGCTGGAACTGTCGCTGATGTCCCTGAGCATGGTGACAGGTGTTAATTATTATTAACACCCTCTACATAGACGTTTGCTCTTCCTTTTTTCTAAAATCCAAAGCATTGTAGGAGACACATTGAAATGTCCTTAAGCCTGCAGTTTAATATATTTTATTACCAACATCTGTAAGTTAAAAGTGTGGAATTGGACTGTACATTTGCCTTTCCTCAGGGTTTCCTGTGCTACCAGTCCTTATGGTGTTATGAAGGTTTTTTTTTTTTGTCTGAAACTGGCTACATTTAGAGTTCTTTAAACTGTATACTGTATATTTTAATGGCAATGGAGATGATAATGCTATATTCCAAAGTTAACAAGACGCTTTATTTGTACATTAGTATCATGCAACTTGTCTCTGTAGAGCAAATATAAAAAAGAAAGGTACCGTAGTATAACGGAACCAACAAAAGTGTGAGCACAAGCATAAAGAGCTTATTAGTGGGGAAAAAAAGCATTTCTGTATGGTTTTTCTGTCAAACTAATGCTGTCTTTATATATCATCTTTGTCAAAATAAAGGGGGCAGAAAAACTCCTATAGAATTGGATAGCGAGCTAGAAACAAGCGATAAGGCAAAATAAAGAGAGAGGTCAAGCTTCACATTCCTTCCCAGACCTTTTTCCTTTGCACCTACTCCCTTTCTCGATGAAGTGCCGCTTTAGCTTGCTGCCTTTGAAGCTCTTGTGTCTCAAACAGAAAGCCCTCGTTTTTTTCCCCAGTTCACTGCACACACAAACCTCCAGCCAATCAGATAACCCATTCATGCCTCGTCTCAAGTAGCGTTTCCCAGGCAATGGTCAACAATCCCCCCCTCCTCCATCCCTCCAATAACACACACTATTTGAACTGGTAGCTGTCAAGTGTTTTGTTTTTCCTCTCCCCCCCCCCTCTATCTTTCTCTCCCACTGACCCTCTTTATTTTTTTCCTGACTGAAAGATCAAGAGCCGAGTCACAGGCTTGCACGTGGCATAAAACTCTCAATCATCGTCTGCCTTTGGCTGTAATCGTTCTCTTCTGTATGTCATGTTATTCTGTCATTGCTCTGTCACAACCATGGCGGTTAACGTTATTTTGTACAAGTGATTCTTTTCACAATGTGAAATTTATGGTGAAATAAAGCATAAGAGTTTTTTCCTCTTGATTGTAAAAGAAGTATTGACCTTATTGATCCCCTGTGTGTCATCCTTTCTTTTCTTTTTTTTACTTTAAAAACACTTGTTTATTCTGGAGAGCATTTCTTACATATTTTCGTCTGGACAAAGTATTAGATTGGGTGTGTATCTTAAGAGCATTGCATAGATGTAAAAGAAAGGCTGAAATAATTTTTTTTCTGGGTGTGCTTTGGTCCACGTGTGTGTGTGTGTGTGGCATAGGATAAACCACTCGGCACAGCCCATCAGATACTTTCCCTTTTACACTTGCGTTACCATGGCAACTAGTCCCTTTATCTCCAAAGTGTGGGAGCTGATTTGAAATAGAACCATTTAAAAAGACCATCTTTACTCAATCCCTTCATTATGCCTCTTTCCTACACATTTACTGCTTATATTTCTTTGCTCATTTAGTTACTTAATTTCTCCCTCTTCCTACAAATCAATCAAAATGTAGTTTGTCTAGGGCATTATGTCCAAGTAATCTTTTTTATGTGTGCATTTGTACACACATTTGAGTTTCAGTTTTGGGAACATTTAACTACATATAAAATTCATATAATTTATTAGTGTCGTCATTTTGTTTATTCTACTTTTCTTATAGTTAAATGTCCAATAATTTAGTTTAACATTCTAGTATTGATATTTGGTCCCCACCAAGATTTAAAATGATTCTTTGTCTCTCTTTCTCTCTCACACACAC
The DNA here is from genome assembly GCF_946808225.1 of Silurus aristotelis. Lineage (NCBI taxonomy): Eukaryota > Metazoa > Chordata > Actinopteri > Siluriformes > Siluridae > Silurus > Silurus aristotelis. The sequence goes on along the minus strand of NC_139599.1, from coordinate 12,051,467 downwards.
ACAGGGAAGTGAATTTCCCAGTGACAAGACAGTTTGCATTAAAGCAACTCCCTTTCAGCAGGTTCTGAAACACCAGTTTTACTGGCTCTGCAAACACCAAGTTACACTTTACGAGGCACGCACACACACTGCACAGGAAGACTCCGAATTACTTTGCATCACTAGTTCAAAGGATGGTCTAGTAAACTACCAATCAGTGGAGCTAATTCTGATGCATGTTCATGCTGATTAGTTAATAAAACCTGTTTGAATGGGAGGATTCTTGCAGGATAATATTTGGCAACTCTTAATATGAGTGTGAATTTCAGAATTGAGTTCAGTCTTAAATAATTTTGAGTACAGAAGGTGTAAGTGTACTGTGAACGTAATAAACAGGCACTAAACACACACTGACACAAAATCACAATGTCTTTATCTCTCTTTCAGACACACATCCTATGTGTTAGAGCAACACAATATACCACACACTCCTGTTGCCAGGCAACACATGTGGTGGCTCCGTTGAGGTTGGCACACTCTCTGTGCGATTCCTGAGGTGCCCTGAATTCCTACACTGTCACTGTGCCAATCGTATGTAGGGATGTTCCACTTGTGCTCAGCTAATCACATAGCATATCCCTCTTCATTAATAAATTATCAAAGCTGCCAGAGAAAGGTTAGTTTAACTTCACTAGCTCGTAAACACCTTCAAGCGTCTTTTTTTAAAGCAATTTAAGATGAGATACATATATCATCATCATCATCATCATCCATTATTTGTATTGCAGTAAGTAGTAGCTGGGTCATAGGGAAGAGCATTACAACTAATACTGTTAACCTTCATAAAATTCTCATTAATTTTAAACTGTCAAATGCTAATTACCTCTGTTGAGTCACCCCTATTTTAAAAACATGTTGCTGAACATGGTCAGAGATATAAACCAGTGTTCTGTTAAACTACTCACTTTTCTAGATGTTTTTGCATCATCAGGCAGCAAGCTCATGGCTCTATTTACACTGAGGACAAAAGCATTAGGAAACCTGACTTTTTCGGCCACATGTGGTTTTCCACCAAATGTCATTTTAGGAACACTTTTGTTGTATAGGATGTCTTTGGATGCACTAGCATTTACTTTCTTTTTACTTGAAATAGGAACGCTAACTGAACCCCAGGCCTACTCACCCTACATCAGTACCTGATTTTACTAATGCCCATGTGGCTAAATGAGCACTCCAATCAAATCACTCCAAAATCTAGGAACATCTTCCCAGAAGAATGGAGATCATTGTAATTGTAAATAGGGACTAAATGTAAAATGGGATTTTCAAAAAGCACATACAAATCTATAGTATTGCTTAAGTTATTATTGCATCTAGTGGTTAAACATCAGAACTGCAACAAACTAATAGAGCGCCAATGGGGCAGGAATCGTGCTGCCTCATGATCATCCATGAATATTCTCAGACAGCAGAGGTCATTTTAGGGGTTCCCACGGTTTGCATTTGCACACTGGGCTGGCTATAATTAAAAAAATACTCTGCATCTACGAAGATGAAGATACTCCATACTTAGAAAACTAAAGGAGACGAGACAGAGGTTCGACACAAGAAATCTAAATGGAAAACAAATTAAACTAAATGCACAATGAGACTGAAAAACAATGAAACATGGGAGTGTAAATAAGTAAATTAACCAAGAGAAGAACTTTAAAAGGTTCAGAGCAATCGTTAAAAAGATAAACCACTGGAAAGACAAAGGATGGAGGCAAGACTCAAATCATAACAAAATAAACATGGCTCTGCAAACAAAGAGACACAAAACATGAACAGCAGACAATCAAAGTCAAAGGGTGAGTGTATACAGTGTGTACAATGTTTAAATCTTGTACAGAATGATTTGTTATGCAATATACTGCATTATATACTGCAAAAGAGAATTATAGAGAAAATATGCCAAATTGTCATTTAATAATTGTTTTCCTCATTCCCAAAAAATGAGCTGCTAGACTGTATACATCATGTACTGTGTTGTGGACTCTCACTTATTCAATAGATAGCCAATAGATAGCCTATAGCATAATTCTGCTACCTCATATTTCCATTTAGCTTAAGGTTACTGTCTCTGTGAAGTTTACAAAAACTTAAAATAACCTAAAACTAAAATCAGTGAAAAAATTAACGTTCACTGAATTAAAGATCAAAATTTGAGATTCCAGGTTTTAAAAAAAGCTAATAAAACAAACTAAAAACAAAAATGCAAAACAAAAAATTCCAAATAATAACTCGTACTATTATTTATATTTTATTTAAAACAATAATAATCATGCAGTAAAGTTGTGTGGGTTTCCTCAGGGTTCTCCCATTTCCTCCTACTGTCCAAAACACACAGTTGGAGTGAGTGTGTAACTGTGCATTTGTGCACTCAGTGTTACCAGGTTTGGGATCTGCCAAGCAGTTGCAAAAGATGAACGATGATACAGTAAAGTTCTGTTTCTGTGGAAAAAATATCACACTTATGACTTATGGACCAGAGTGATATCCAGAACTTCCACATGTAAATTACAGGGATGGCAAAACACACAGACAAACACCCACACACCCAGACTGGAATACTAAACTGTCTGCTTGTGATTGAGCACACCTGTAATACATTAGAAGATAAGAGAAAGAAAGGAAAGAGAAGTAAGCCATGTAAACACAGGAGAAGAATGTTGTAGAAAAGAGGTGAGTCTCCAGGGGCTCATGATTTAGACCACACACACACACACACACACACACACACACACACACACACACACACACACACACACACAAAACGCTCAATTTTTTCTCCTTGCATTCTGGTGGACACTTTAACTCACTGTTAAAAAACTCCACTGTCTCTCAAATTTTTAGAATATTTAACTTTCACAATGTAGGTTTATATAAATGCAATGGCATTGAAATGTACAGAAGCCTGAAGAAGATGGTATATCCTCTTTAAATCCTATTGTTTTATGTATCATGACTTAATAAAAATCTGGTATTTAGCAGGTTTTAGAATTAGGTAAATACAACTTTGGATGAACGACACGTGACATTACACCATGTCATTATCTATTTACAAAAAATAGAGTCAAAATGAAAAAGGGTTAGGGTTAGGGTTATTTTTGGACAACATTTCTCTTTCACTCATTTAATTTTTTAGACAGATATCTGTACTTTCTACTTCTTACATTTTCAAACAAGACTCATTACTTCAGTTTTAATCAGTTCGGGGAAATGTCAATATTTTTCTTCTCATTGCACGCCGTTTTCAGCTAATCAACCTTCTGTATTTCCTGTCATTGCGTGGTTTTTTTCAAACTACCACTGGTGTATCATTTCCTAGCTTTCACACACCATAGACGTATGCATTCCTGATCACCATCTTTTCTCTGTTTGTGTTTTATATGGTGGATGTTCAGCCTGAATTCATGTGCTTCTGTAAAGAGAACAGTCAGGGTGCGTGGTCTGTCATCTCTTTTCCCAGACAGATACATAAAACAAACTGAATCTCAGTGAATACTTGCCTCACAGACATAATAAATATATGAATAGAAAGCTTGAAATGTCAATTTAAAGGTCCAATTAAAGGTAATTATTTTATTGAAAATAATTTAAAACAAATATTGTAATCCATATGAAAGTTAGATATACAGTGTCTCTAGTATCACCTCATTAACCATCTGTGAGGAAACATAGCAAAGGTTCCGTTTGGTGTCCTGATGATTTACATACTTTTCAAACACCATAATTACTTTGCAACATTTACAAGAATATGTTGTCTTTATGCTCTAAGTTAAGTACAAATAATAAACATACATTTGCATAAAGTATTCATATTTGTTGATTAGAGTATTAAAAACTTGAAAGGTATTAATTTAAGAAACATTTAGAGTAGATAAAAATGTGCGATTAAGTTACCAGTTGCCAGTTACCAGCATGACAATAAAACAGGAATTAGCAATGGCTACTTTTTACTTAAGTACATAGCAGAGGCCAAACTTCTTTGCTTTATCTTAAGTAAAAAAAGTATAGTCAGTACTTCAACTTTTAAACCATGTTTAAGTGGTGTTTCTAAGCTGTCCGTCTTCACCATGTATTAAATACAGCGTATAGCAAGGAAGTGGAAGTGAACTATTCAAAACATTTCAGAGAATGAGATATAGCATTTCACTTTCTGCTCTCTGTCACAACTTGACAGGGTTCAAGTGGCATAAAATCTCACCATTTGTCTGGTTTTCAGGAAGGAAACAATGTGTGGGTGCGTGTGTGTGTGTGTGTGTGTGTGTGTGTCTACTGACACTGTTCTTTCCCACATGCATTTCAATACCAGTCACTCATTCCAGTACATATACAGCACATTCGTGTGACTGACAGCATATGCATTCAGCTACAATAAGCACAAGATCAGTGGAGTGTGAACATGACAAAATGAATGAAAAACTACTAGAAGTGCAACTAAAAAGCACCAGTGCCAAGGATAGCTTTAGGTGTATTTGTTTGTGCGTTTGCATAAAGTCGTTGACGTCCTTCCCAACCCTGAAAAGCATCATATAACCTTGTGGATTTCTGGAACCCATTTGTGAAACACAAAGTAGAAAAAAAAAACCTGTTTGGTTTATTGCTCTTTAATTAGAGGAAAAGGAATGTGCAAACGCTTTGGATAACTCCATAGGCGCTTCCCCTTTTCTAAACTCCAGTGATTGTGCATCAAAAACTCGCTCTCTAATGAAGCAGAGGAGTAATTACCGAAGCTGGAAGCGATATTGATTTATTGGGGCCGAGGCAGGTTTGAGGAAGACAACATTAATTAGAAGCTAATCCAAAGGTTGATTACCAAGTCGGTGAAGTCTCTACATGTGTTTGACTTGTGCTTAGTGTTTTTTAAGAAATTCTAAAACAAGGAGTGAGACTGAAAAATGTCTTATTAGGATAAAAATTATATTCATTTATTCACCTTCAACACCAGAATGGGAAACAGATGACAGTCGGTTTGACTGTGGCATGGCTGCTGATGCCTTGGTTTGGTTTGAGTATTTCAGACACTCCTAGTTCAAGCACAGATCTCATTAAGTTTACATTAAATGGTATAAAAAAAAAACCCCGAAAAAGAAATCTACAGTGAAAGTGGCTTATCTATAAGTGGAATCTCTTTGTTAATGATAGATGACAGGGGAGACTATCCAAGTTTTTTAAAAAGCCATGTTAATTCAAATAACCACTCTTTACAACCGTGGTGTGCAGAAAAGCATCCTTCTAGAAACTTAAGGTGAAGGGATGACAGGAGCAAAATTATTTTATCTGTTTAGCAAAAAACAGGAGTTTACAATGGTCACAGGATGTGTGTATTTTTCTTTCTTCCCTTGACCTCAACGCTCATTATGTTCTCTGAGTCCTCTTCCTGGCTGTTTTTTATTGTTCAATTTAAGCTTATCTTCAATAATGGCATGGATGGGCTTTGTGGAGCAGACTTATTACTTTGCGTATATGTGTGTAAGGGTGTGTGTATGCGATTACCAGTGATGAATGGGATAATGTAGTGCAATAAAGTAAACGTAATTTATTCTGAAATAATAAAACACACAACACACTCAGCAGAGACAGCAAACGCTATCAGCGCTTAAGATGGAAGTCTGGCGGGCCTCCTCCTCTATCATTACTTAAATGAGTTTTCCTTAATTGAGCAGCATGCGAGCAGATGGTGTGTGTGTGTGTGTGTGTGTGTGTGTAAGGAACAGAAAACCTACATAGTTTATAATTAGCAGAGAGAAGCAGCATATTCAACAGCTGTTTAAGATTTGAATGTTTTTATACCCTGCATGACTGACTTTGTGTTTTTGTGTGTGTGTGTTTGTGTGTGTGTGTGTGTGTGTGTGTGTGTGTGTGTGTGTGTGTGTGTGTGTGAGTGAGAGAGAGAGAAAGAAAGAGAGAGAAAATGACACTTTCCATAACAACAAAAACAATGAACAATTTCACCATTACCATCCTGTGTTTTTTCCTTCCAATTCCTTACTTTCTGTTTTGTTTTAGATATAGTTTGTTTCTGGTACAAAATCTTCGTAAAATCCAAGAACACACCCACACCTATGCATGTTTACACACAAAGAGAGAGCGAGAGAGAGAGAAACAGATAGACAGAGACAGACAAAGACAGAGAGGGAGAAAGAAGGAAAAACCACAAATCCTGGTTTAGAGTTTGGGACCACACGCATAGAAACAGGAAAAGGCACGTGGCTCACATAAAATGAACACGCACACACACGCACGCACGCACGCACGCACGCACGCACACACACACACACACACACACACACACACACACACACACACACACACACTCCCAGCTTCTTTGAGGATGCAAAGCACATGTGTGCCTGATAACATACCACTTCAAAGGCTGGCCTGGTTTCCCTTTTAAAGCCCAGAATGTGGCACAAAGCTGACAGAATGATGTTTGATATGTTTGGAACAGGACGTGGGAGAGACATTAAGTCTTACTTCCTACTGAGAAAAATGCCAACAAAAGAAAATACTGCATCTGCTGCTATAATATGGATGATTATATATAGAGAGCATGTTGATAAAGAAGAATGTGCTACTCTAGAAGCAGAGAAAAAGCTTCAGAGCCTTTCAGTCATAGTCAAAATTTCTTCTACTGGTGTAGACCTTATTAAGAAGTTTAATATGTTATAGGTTAATGCCCCAGAGTAACCATCAATTTAATTAGGCAGTGAGAAGTCAACAAAATCAAAGTTTTGCGTTTCCAAAAATGGGACCATTTTGTGGGGAAAACCCCATAATTTCTTTATAAGATCATGCGACTGACTGAGTGTAGCCTGTGATCATGCATTTTTACATACAGCAAAAATATTCAGTACAATATCACAGAAAATTCATACATGTTTTCTTTTTTTTCCCTGTCATCAAAGAGAAAATTGAGATGATTTGGGAATGACTGTGATGCATCAATTTCTATACATTTAAAGTGGCAAAAAAAAAAAAGCAGAGGGCATAGACTACAGGGACAAAAGACGTGCAAACATCATGGTTCATCTGATCTTTAGTTCAAGTCATTATTCAGAGATTAATAAAAGTAGGAGGTAAGGAGAGTTAGGTACTCTTGAAATCTTTGTGTGTGTGTGTGTGTGTGTGTGTGTGTGTGTGTGTGTGTGTGTGTGTGTGTGTGTGTGTGTGTGTGTGTACATCAGCAGATGAGCAAATTCCATCATTCAGACAAAGTCTAATTGTACAAGAGCATAGGTGACAAAAACAGTGAAAATACAGATATAAATTACTATAAGGAAACATTATCAATGCACTTCTTTTTATAGTAAATACGAATATTGTAAGATTCTTACTACACTGCTGAATAATACATACTGGATACGCATACAGTACATTGACAAAGTTTTTGGACACTCCATTGCACATTTAGTCTTCATTTGCTATTATAATAACCTCCACTCTTCTGGGAAGATGTTCCATAAGATTATGAAGTGTGGTTGTCATTATTTTTGCTCATTCAGTCATAAAGATTAGTAAGATCAGGTATTAATATAGGGTAAGAAGGCCTGAGTTGCAGTTAGTGTTCCAATTCATCCCAAAAAAAATCTTCCACTTCAAACAACATAAAGCATATCTTTATGGAGCTTGCTTTGTGCACAAGGACAATGTCATGCTGGAACAGGTATGGGTCTTCTGGTTCAAATGTAAATTTAATGCTACTACATTTAAAGATCTCCTATACATTTGTGATTCTTCAAATTTGTGATAACAGTTTTAGAAAGAACCTCATGTGGCTGAAAAAAGTTCCAATACTTTTGTTCATATAATTTATTTAATAGGTACTATTAATTTTCCACACGAATACAAAGTGTACACACTGCATCTGGTGCAAAGTGGTGAAGCTTTTCTTTAGATCTTCCTTTCACTGCGATTATAGGAAGTCAGTTCACACAGTTTTGCCATTATTATGCCATACTCGAAGGGAGTGGAGCATTCAGTAAACTCAATTTCAAAGAATAAATATAGTGTATGTTACCTGTTACATGCCATGACGGCTTGTGCTAAAAAAAAAAAAAGCAATGTGTTCATGTTTTTTCTTGTTGATTATGTTAATTTGACGCATATGAAATGAACAGTGTGGGGTTTACATTTATGTTAATGATTATGGAAGCAGATTAGAGATGATTGTTGTTTCCTTGTATTGTTGATGAGGTCAGTTGCAGATCGAAAGAAACATGAGGTTTTGGACCTGATGGAGCACAGCCTCCTTCCAAAGGGGAGTGGTTCAAAAGGATTCTGCCCAGTGTGAGAGGGGTAAGCTACAACCCTAGCTGCCCACTTCAGGGTCCTGGAAGTGTACAGGTCCTGTAGAGGTGGCAGATTGCAGCTAATCACCTCCTCAGCAGAGTGGATGACACAGCTTTTGTCTTCAGTAGTGGCAGCAGTGTACCAGATGGTGATGAAGGAGGCAAGTATGGACTCAAAGATGGAAAAGTGTAGCAGTGCACCGTCATTGACTGCTAGGTTAAACTTATTTAGCTGTTGCAGGAAGTACAACTACTTGTGTGCTTTTTTAATCAGAGAGCTGATATTTAGCTTCCATTTGAGGTCCTGAGAAATCCAGGAGCAGAGGGAGTCTACAGTGTCATCTGCAGAGTCATACAGTATGATAGTGGGGCTAGGTTTTTTTCTGAAGTCTATCACCATCTTCACTGTTTTCACAGCATTGAGCTCCAGGTTGTCCTGAATGCACCAGACCACCAGATGGTTAAATTCTCACCTGTAGGCAGGTTAATCCCCTTTAGAGATGAGGGTTATGAGGGTTGTGTCAGCCCCAAACTTTAATAATTTTACAGACTGGTGACTGGAGCAGCTGTTGGTATACAGGGAGAAGAGTAAAAGAGAAAGAACACAGCCTTGGGGTAGGCAGTACTGGTTCAGAAGTCAGAAACATGTTTTCCCATTTTCACATACTGTTTTCTGTCAGACAAAAAGTCTGTGAAGAACCTGCAAGAGGAATCAGGCACATTTAGGTGGGAGAGCTCGTCCTGTAGCAAAACGGGGATGATTAAAAAATGAAGAAATGTATACGTTTGCATATAATAAAAGCTTTCTTTCTTTTTTGTTTGAATTCTTTAGAGACTTTTGTGATTGTGATATTGTAATAAAAGTGGGAATATAAAAAACATGCCTTTCTGCTGAGTTCAATGCACATTTGGATGGACTTGTAGCAAGATGGAGTAAAATGACATTCCATCATTCCTAAAAAGCCACCACCAATTTTCTTTGTGCAATTTATTTTTTTAACTAGGCAATCTATCAGTATAACAATATATGACTAGTCAGCAGGAAAACAAGAGAGGCTTTTTTTTTTCACATATAAACCATAGCACAATAAAATGTTTACTTTGCATACACAAGCTTGTTAGGAAACTGAGAATGCAGTGTTATCCATGATACAGCAGACCCAGAGCAGAATATATTAGTGGCTTGGTAGTGCTGGGGCTGACCTACTTCCCAAATAAGGCTACTAACTGCTTGTTTGTAAATCCAACACACCTTTTAATTTAAGCCCCTGCAATACTTATACCCTTCAGTGACAACTGGTGGGTACTTAAACAAAGCCCATAACCCTACTTGTGTCAGTAATGCGGCAGGACACGGAACTGGGTGCACGGACAAATTATTCTGTCGGGAAAGGGTGACTAGGTGAGTGGATGGGAGGACCCAAATGCAGGATGCGACAGGGAGTAAAGAAAATACAGGCTTTAAGGAACAGGAGCAGGAGCAGGAGCAGGAACAGGAACAGGAACAGGAACAGGAACCAGAGCAGGCAGGGTGGCAAGAGTTATCTCAGGGGCTAAGGAGCTAATCTGGCCTCGAGCTAAAGTCTTGTATGTCCTTAAATACCTGGAGGCGCTGGAAAAACGGCTAAATGGCCGCCGACCCGGAAGTGCGCACCGTGTGCCCAGAAGATCCTGACAACTTGCTCTAGAGGTGCTGTATTATGACTGAATCTGTGCTTTGACCAGAATTTCTGTTCAAGTTATAATATGCGAAGAAAAGAATTTGACTTTCTCTTTTTTTAAAGATATATGTAGAAAGAAAATTATTACTTAAAAACAAAAAAACAATAATAATTATACATGTAATGTGATGACGATGACAACACTTATAAGAACTCAAGAACTACATATGGGTGTCCATAACTCATATCTATGTTGACTGTGTTTTCTCCCTAATACATTCTGTATACCTGTTTTCAAAAAGTTAAATTTTGCTGTGCTGTCAACGAGATGTAAATATAGCAGTTGCTATTGTTGTTAATGATACATACACGGCTGCCATTACAAGAATGTCTGGCAGAACCAAAAGACATCATTAAATGGCTTTTTTATCGTCTTGAAAAGAATTAATCAAGCGTGAAGGAGGGAAAGAGACACAGGTAAATTGTGATTCTTTCTGAATAGAGCCAATTAAACCCATTTCCTCTTTGAATGGGTGTGATTACCGCTTGTGGTTAGGCCGGAGAGAAGTGTTTGTCTTTAGCCACAACATAAATGCCTCCTTTCTCTCCCTGTCTGTGTTCACATCAAGCCCATATATATTTCCAACATTAATGTATCAATATAATTTGTTTATGTAACAAAACATATCTCTCTCTCTCTCTCTCTCTCTCGCTCTCTCTTTCTTTCTCTCTCTCTCTCTCTCTCTCTCTCTCTCTCTCTCTCTCTCTCTCTCTCTCTCTATATATATATATATATATATATATATATATATATATATATATATATATATATATATATATATATATAGTCAGGATGCATATATTTAAATGGTAGGCAAGTGGCATTATTGAGTATTATATGTTTAAAGAGTTCAAAATGCCACAGAATAAAGTTATTAAAAATAGTAAAAATAGTAGTCAAAATAACATCTGAGATAATTATTATGCTAAATATTCTTATTACAGTGGTTTCTGGTTTTTCTACTGATTTTCCCATTCAATCATGTTGATTTGCAAATGTAGATGAGCAAGACACTTGTCAAATGTAAATGCCTCTCCTGAAGCACTTCTACTCTATTTTTAGACTGAATGAATTATGCGATAGCAATTAATGTAACCAGAATATACTGCAAGGCCTAGGGAAGTTCTTTAAATAAGCATTAATGAGATTTAAACCAAATTCAAGGTCAATAAAGCAATATTATTATATTAGATTCAACTTTGTCATTGTGCAAGATACATGTATAGAGCCAATGAAATGCAGTTAGCATCTAACCAGAAGTGCATAAGTGGCATATTTACAATAAATAGTAAGATAAATAGGGTATGAGGTCATATGTACAGGGGTGAGGATAAATAATTTACAGAAGGTGCAGCGGGTAATAATATAATAATAATAATAATAATAATAATAATAATATATAGTAATATAAAATATACTGTGTAAAGAGTATGCATAGAAAGACATGTCAGAAGATAATACTCTAATGTGACATGGTATAGTTATGTACAAGTATAAATGTATGTATGATACAGTATATATAGAATAAATATGGGTTGTATATAGAGTAGTGCAATGATAAACATGAGTTATAGATGGCGCAAAAATGAGTAGTGTACAAGCAGTGCAAAATACACAGAAATCTGAAAATGAAGCAGTGTAAAATACACAGAAAGTGACAGTAGTATTGTATTGTTAACACTATATGACTATCAGCTGTTCAGTGCAGTAACAGCCACAAGAAAAAGCTATACTTTAGTCTGTTTGTGCAGGCTCTAAAGCACCTGTAGCATTTGCCCGATGAGAGCAGGATAAATAGTCAATGGTTGGGTGAGAGGTATCTTTGATAATGCCCCTCGCCCTTTGCAGACAGCGTTTCTTGTGAATGTCCTCCAAGGTGGGAATCTGAGCGCCGATGATTCGTTGGGTCATTATAGAAAGATTCCACTTCTACATAATTAAAGAACAAGTAATTTAGGGAGCCTGCCAGGGAAGCAACAGCTGGTCAAGGGCACTTAACCAGTCAAGGCTACTTATTAAGTCGAAGTATAGATTTACCAGCACAGCACCCATCCAAGGATTTGGTGGCCATTGCTGGTGTATAATGTCCCTATCACTAGCAATTAGAATGTAAAGATAACTAGGTATGGTTGCCAAAGAGTTTTAAAGGTTCCTCTATTGGGTTGCTGTTGAAGTCCCTAGAAGAGGGGACAGACAGAAAATGCAGTACAAGGTGTCAAGTGGCAATACTGGTCTAGGCAGAGGTGTTGATGAGGAAAGGCAAGAAATAGAAAGCAAAAAAGTGCTACAAGAAATCCATAAACAGCTGTCCAAAAGCTCTAGTTGAAGGCTGGTGCCACTAGTGGCATGACCAGGTGCTAAAACCCATTGAAGAAGCAATTAACACAAGTAGCTTCTATCAGAAAGCAGGTACAGTTCTCTAAAAAGCCAAGTCCCTTCACAAACCCAGGTACAGTATGTAGCTGGCAATGAGAGTCAAACAATGGAATCTTGGCATGAGGTTGGCATTTATTGTCTAATATGGTGGAACTGTTGAACTGTAATCTACTGTTATCTAACTGAACAAAAATATTATTCTACTAAAATTCATAGTGCCATGGGAGGAGCACTTATTACAAACAATGGAAATTTCAGTTGGCTGCAGGGGCTTTGTATAGTGGTCCCTTGCAGACAGAGCAACCACAAACATTGCGAAAATAGGTCTATGGAGAGCCGGTTATGGTCTGATTTAAGATTGCAGCGGCCCAGAGATGTCTGACATGTTAAAAAACTGAAAAAGACAATTTCAGAGAAGCATCAATGGTGTTAAATTTACTCAATAATATGTTTCATCCAAGTTAGGTCTTGCTCTCACTTACTCTTGGTCAATCACTTAAACTGTTTTAAAGAGGTGGATGTGGTAAAATCTACTTAAACACAGAGAACTCATACAAAGAAAGTTTACACAGATAAAGACACAGGGTCATAATCGAATCAGGGTGCTTGGGGCTGTGTCATCATTGCTTCTCCATGCATCACCATAGCACATTGCCCAGCATTATTACTTGTGCACTTTACAGTCACGCATAAAACAAAAAAAACAAACAATTATATGAGGAAATATTCAACCCAGCCATTAGGGGGGCACAAGCCAGTGTACTCTTAGTGCCGGTCCCAAGCCCGGGTAAATGGGGAGGGTTGCGTTAGGAAGGGCATCCAGCGTAAAACATGTGCCAAATCAAATATGCGGATCTCAAATGAGAATTTCATACCGGATCGGTCGAGGCCCGGGTTAACAACGACCGCCACAGGTATCGTTAGCCGACAGGGTACCGGTGGAAATTGGGCTACTGTTGGCCAAAGGAGGAGAAGGAGAGGAGGAAGGCGTCTACAGAGACGGCAGGAAAAGGAGCAGTGTAGGAGAGTAGAGGTTCGGGTTGGTACTTTAAATGTTGGTACTATGACGGGTAAAGGGAGAGAGATAGCTGATATGATGGAGAGGAGAAAGGTAGATGTGTTGTGTGTTCAGGAGACCAAGTGGAAAGGGAGTAAGGCCAGGAACATTGGAGGTGGGTTTAAACTGTTTTATCATGGTGTGGATGGGAAGAGAAATGGTGTAGGGGTGATTCTGAAAGAAGCATACAGTAAGAGTGTAGTGGAGGTGAAGAGAGTTTCTGATAGGGTGATGATCGTGAAGGTGGAAGTTGAAGGGATGATGATAAATGTCATCAGTGCCTATGCTCCACAAGTTGGCTGTGAGATGGAGGAGAAAGAAAGATTCCGGAGTGAATTAGATGAAGTGGTAGATGGTGTACCTAGGAAAGAACGATTGGTGATTGGGGCAGACTTTAATGGGCATGTAGGTGAAGGGAACAGAGGTGATGAGGAGGTGATGGGTAGGTATGGTTTTAAGGAGAGGAATGTGGAAGGGCAGATGGTGGTAGATTTTGCTAAAAGGATGGAAATGGCAGTGGTGAACACGTATTTTAAGAAGAAGGAGGATCATAGGGTGACGTATAAGAGTGGAGGAAGGTGCACACAGGTGGATTATCTTCTGTGTAGGAGATGCAACCTGAAGGAGATTGGAGACTGTAAGGTGTTGGCAGGGGACAGTGTAGCTAGACAGCATCGGATGGTGGTCTGTAGGATGGTTTTGGAGGCGAAGAAGAAGAGGAGGAAAGTAAGGTTTGAAAGAAGAATAAGATGGTGGAAACTGAAGGAGGAAGAGTGTAGTGTGAGGTTCAGGGAAGAGGTCAGACAGGGGCTTGGTGGTGGTGAAGAGGTGCCGGATGATTGGGCAACTACTGCAGGAGTGATGAGGGAGGCAGCTAGAAAAGTACTTGGTGTGACATCTGGAAATAGAAAGCAAGACAAGGAGACGTGGTGGTGGAATGAGGAAGTGCAGGAGAGCATTAGGGGAAAGAGATTGGCAAAACAGAAGTGGGATCGACAGAGTGATGAGAAGAGTAGGCAGGAGTACAAGGAGATGCGGCAGCAGGTTGAAAGGGATGTGGCGAAAGCCAAGGAAAAGGCATATGAGGAGCTGTATAAGAGGTTGGACACTAAGGAAGGAGAAAAGGATTTATACCGATTGGCCAGGCAGAGGGACCGAGCTGGGAAGGATGTACTGCAAGTTAGAGCAATAAAGGATGGAGAGGGAAATGTGTTGACTAGTGAGGAGGGTGTGTTGAGAAGATGGAGGGAGTATTTTGAGCAGCTGATGAATGAGGAAAATCAGAGAGAGAGAAGGTTGGAGGATGTGGAGTTGGTGAAGCAGGATGTAGATAGGATTAGTAAGGAGGAAGTGAGAGCAGCGATTAAGAGGATGAAGAATGGAAAGTCGGTTGGACCAGATGACATACCGGTAGAAGCGTTTAGATGTTTAGGAGAGATGGCAGTGGAGTTTTTAACCAGATTGTTTAACAGGATTCTGGAAGGGGAGAGGATGCCTGAGGAATGGAGAAGGAGTGTGCTGGTACCGATCTTTAAGCATAAGGGAGATGTGCAGACCTGCAGTAACTACAGGGGAATTAAGTTGATCAGTCACACCATGAAGTTATGGGAAAGAGTAGTGGAAGCCAGGCTGAGAGAAGAGGTGACCATCTGTGAGCAACAGTATGGTTTCATGCCGAGGAAGAGCACCACAGATGCCTTATTTGCTTTGAGGATGTTGATGGAGAAGTATAGAGAAGGACAGAAGGAGCTGCATTGTGTATTTGTGGATTTAGAGAAAGCGTACGACAGGGTGCCGAGAGAGGAGTTGTGGTATTGTATGAGGAAGTCAGGTGTGTCAGAGAAGTATGTGAGGGTGGTGCAGGACATGTATGAGGACAGTGTGACGGCAGTAAAGTGTGCAGTAGGTACGACAGACTGGTTCAGGGTGAAGGTTGGACTGCATCAAGGATCGGCCCTGAGCACTTTCCTGTTTGCAGTGGTGATGGACAGGTTGACGGACGAGGTCAGACAGGAGTCTCCCTGGACTATGATGTTTGCAGATGATATTGTGATTTGTGGTGAGAGTAGAGAGCAGGTTGAGAAGAGCCTGGAGAGGTGGAGATATGCGCTGGAGAGAAGGGGAATGAAAGTCAGTAGGAGTAAGACAGAGTACATGTGTGTGAATGAGAGGGAGGGCAGTGGAGTGATGCGGTTGCAGGGAGAAGAGGTGGAGAAGGTGGAGGAGTTCAGGTACCTGGGGTCAACAGTGCAAAGTAATGGAGAGTGTGTTAGGGAAGTAAAGAAAAGAGTGCAGGCAGGGTGGAGTGGGTGGAGAAGAGTGACAGGAGTGATTTGTGATAGAAGAGTATCTGCAAGAATGAAAGGGAAAGTTTATAGGACTGTGGTGAGACCTGCGATGTTGTATGGATTAGAGACAGTGGCATTGAGTAAAAAACAGGAGGTGGAGCTGGAGGTAGCAGAGCTGAAGATGTTGAGGTTTTCGTTGGGAGTGACGAGGATGGACAAGATTAGAAATGAGTTTATTAGAGGGACAGCACATGTAGGATGTTTTGGTGACAAGGTGAGGGAGGTGAGATTGAGATGGTTTGGACATGTGCAGAGGAGGGACATGAATTATATTGGTAGAAAAATGCTGAAGATGGAGCCACCAGGTAGGAGGAAAAGAGGAAGGCCAAGGAGGAGGTTCATGGATGTGGTGAGGGAAGACATGCAGGTAGTTGGTGTAAAAGAGGCAGATATAGAGGACAGGGTGGTATGGAGACGGATGATCCGCTGTGGCGACCCCTAATGGGAGCAGCCGAAAGAAGAAGAAGAAGAAGAAGAATATGAGGAAATATTCACTGCCTTTTGATGACTCTTATATATTCAATTCTGGTGACTCTTTATTTCAAACATGCTCACTCACCTGTTTGCTCACTCATTTTCAGTAATCACATTATCCATGAATGAGAGTGAATGAGAGGCCAGATTATAACACATATTAATGTATTAATTTTATTATATATACAGTGAGGAAAATAAGTATTTGAACACCCTGCAATTTTGCAAGTTCTCCCACTTAGAAATCATGGAGAGGTCTGAAATTGTCATCGTAGGTGCATGTCCACTGTGAGAGACATAATCTAAAAAAAAAAATCCAGAAATCACAATATATGATTTTTAAACTATTTATTTGTATGATACAGCTGCAAATAAGTATTTGAACACCTGAGAAAGTCAATGTTAATATTTGGTACAGTAGCCTTTGTTTGCAATTACAGAGGTCAAACGTTTCCTGTAGTTTTGTATCAGATTTGCACACACTGCAGGAGGGATTTTGGCCCACTCCTCCACACAGATCTTCTCTAGATCAGTCAGGTTTCTGGCCTGTCGCTGAGAAACACAGAGTTTAAGCTCCCTTCAAAGATTCTCTATTGGGTTTAGGTCTGGAGACTGGCTTGGCCATGCCAGAACCTTGATATGCTTCTTACAGAGCCACTCCTTGATTATCCTGGCTGTGTGCTTCGGGTCATTGTCATGTTGGAAGACCCAGCCTAGACCCATCTTCAATGCTCTAACTGAGGGAAGGAGGTTGTTCCCCAAACTCTCGCAATACATAACCCCCGTCATCCTCTCCTTAATACAGCGCAGTCGCCCTGTTCCATGTGCAGAAAAACAGCCCCAAAGCATGATGCTACCACCCCCATGCTTCACAGTAGGGATGGTGTTCTTGGGATGGTACTCATCATTCTTCTTCCTCCAAACACGTTTAGTGGAATTATGACCCAAAAGTTCAATTTTGGTCTCATATGACCACATGACTTTCTCCCATGACTCCTCTGGATCATTCAAATGGTCATTGTCAAACTTAAGACGTGCCTGGACATGTGCTGGTTTAAGCAGGGGAACCTTCCATGCCATGCATGATTTCAAACCCTGACGACTTAGTGTATTACCAACAGTAACCTTGGAAACGGTGGTCCCAGCTCTTTTCAGGTTATTGACCAGCTCCTCCTGTGTAGTTCTGGGCTGATTTCTCACCTTCCTTAGGATCATTGAGACCCCACGAGGTGAGATCTTGCATGGAGCCCCAGTCCGAGGGAGATTGACAATGATGTTTAGCTTCTTCCATTTTCTAATGATTGCTACAACAGTGGACCTTTTTTCACCAAGCTGCTTGGCAATTTCCCCGTAGCCCTTTCCAGCCTTGTGGAGGTGTACAATTTTGTCTCTAGTGTCTTTGGACAGCTCATTGGTCTTGGCCATGTTAGTAGTTGGATTCTTACTGATTGTATGGGGTGGACAGGTGTCTTTATGCAACTAACGACCTCAAACAGGTGCATCTAATTTAGGATAATAAATGTAGTGGAGGTGGACATTTTAAAGGCAGACAAACAGGTCTTTGAGGGTCAGAATTCTAGCTGATAGACAGGTGTTCATATACTTATTTGCAGCTGTATCATACAAATAAATAGTTTAAAAATCATATATTGTGATTTCTGGATTTTTTTTTTTAGATTATGTCTCTCACAGTGGACATGAACCTACGATGACAATTTCAGACCCCTACATGATTTCTTAGTGGGAGAACTTGCAAAATAGCAGGGTGTTCAAATACTTATTTTCCTCACTGTATATATATATATATATATATATATATATATATATATATATATATATATATATATATATATATATATATATATATATAAATTTTGACCTGCTTATTTTTGGATGATATAGTATAAATTCTTCTTCTTCTTCTTTCGGCTGCTCCCATTAGGGGTCGCCACAGCGGATCATCCGTCTCCATACCACCCTGTCCTCTATATCTGCCTCTTTTACACCAACTTCCTGCATGTCTTCCCTCACCACATCCATGAACCTCCTTCTTGGCCTTCCTCTTTTCCTCCTACCTGGTGGCTCCATCCTCAGCATTCTTCTACCAATATAATTCATGTCCCTCCTCTGCACATGTCCAAACCATCTCAATCTCGCCTCCCTCACCTTGTCACCAAAACATCCTACATGTGCTGTCCCTCTAATAAACTCATTTCTAATCTTGTCCATCCTCGTCACTCCCAACGAAAACCTTAACATCTTCAGCTCTGCTACCTCCAGCTCCACCTCCTGTCTTTTACTCAATGCCACTGTCTCTAATCCATACAACATCGCAGGTCTCACCACAGTCCTATAAACTTTCCCTTTCATTCTTGCAGAAACTCTTCTATCACAAATCACTCCTGTCACTCTTCTCCACCCACTCCACCCTGCCTGCACTCTTTTCTTTACTTCCCTAACACACTCTCCATTACTTTGCACTGTTGACCCCAGGTACCTGAACTCCTCCACCTTCTCCACCTCTTCTCCCTGCAACCGCATCACTCCACTGCCCTCCCTCTCATTCACACACATGTACTCTGTCTTACTCCTACTGACTTTCATTCCCCTTCTCTCCAGCGCATATCTCCACCTCTCCAGGCTCTTCTCAACCTGCTCTCTACTCTCACCACAAATCACAATATCATCTGCAAACATCATAGTCCAGGGAGACTCCTGTCTGACCTCGTCCGTCAACCTGTCCATCACCACTGCAAACAGGAAAGGGCTCAGGGCCGATCCTTGATGCAGTCCAACCTTCAACCTGAACCAGTCTGTCGTACCTACTGCACACTTTACTGCCGTCACACTGTCCTCATACATGTCCTGCACCACCCTCACATACTTCTCTGACACACCTGACTTCCTCATACAATACCACAACTCCTCTCTCGGCACCCTGTCGTACGCTTTCTCTAAATCCACAAATACACAATGCAGCTCCTTCTGTCCTTCTCTATACTTCTCCATCAACATCCACAAAGCAAATAAGGCATCTGTGGTGCTCTTCCTCGGCATGAAACCATACTGTTGCTCACAGATGGTCACCTCTTCTCTCAGCCTGGCTTCCACTACTCTTTCCCATAACTTCATGGTGTGACTGATCAACTTAATTCCCCTGTAGTTACTGCAGGTCTGCACATCTCCCTTATGCTTAAAGATCGGTACCAGCACACTCCTTCTCCATTCCTCAGGCATACTCTCCCCTTCCAGAATCCTGTTAAACAATCTGGTTAAAAACTCCACTGCCATCTCTCCTAAACATCTCCACGCTTCTACCGGTATGTCATCTGGTCCAACCGACTTTCCATTCTTCATCCTCTTAATCGCTGCTCTCACTTCCTCCTTACTAATCCTATCTACATCCTGCTTCACCAACTCCACATCCTCCAACCTTCTCTCTCTCTGATTTTCCTCATTCATCAGCTGCTCAAAATACTCCCTCCATCTTCTCAACACACTCTCCTCACTAGTCAACACATTTCCCTCTCCATCCTTTATTGCTCTAACTTGCAGTACATCCTTTCCAGCTCGGTCCCTCTGCTTGGCCAATCGGTATAAATCCTTTTCTCCTTCCTTAGTGTCCAACCTCTTATACAGTTCCTCATATGCCTTTTCCTTGGCTTTCGCCACATCCCTTTTAACCTGCTGCCGCATCTCCTTGTACTCCTGCCTACTCTTCTCATCACTCTGTCGATCCCACTTCTGTTTTGCCAACCTCTTTCCCCTAATGCTCTCCTGCACTTCCTCATTCCACCACCACGTCTCCTTGTCTTGCTTTCTATTTCCAGATGTCACACCAAGTACTTTTCTAGCCGCCTCCCTCATCACTCCTGCAGTAGTTGCCCAATCATCCGGCACCTCTTCACCACCACCAAGCCCCTGTCTGACCTCTTCCCTGAACCTCACACTACACTCTTCCTCCTTCAGTTTCCACCATCTTATTCTTCTTTCAAACCTTACTTTCCTCCTTTTCTTCTTCGCCTCCAAAACCATCCTACAGACCACCATCCGATGCTGTCTAGCTACACTGTCCCCCGCCAACACCTTACAGTCTCCAATCTCCTTCAGGTTGCATCTCCTACACAGAAGATAATCCACCTGTGTGCACCTTCCTCCACTCTTATACGTCACCCTATGATCCTCCTTCTTCTTAAAATACGTGTTCACCACTGCCATTTCCATCCTTTTAGCAAAATCTACCACCATCTGCCCTTCCACATTCCTCTCCTTAAAACCATACCTACCCATCACCTCCTCATCACCTCTGTTCCCTTCACCTACATGCCCATTAAAGTCTGCCCCAATCACCAATCGTTCTTTCCTAGGTACACCATCTACCACTTCATCTAATTCACTCCAGAATCTTTCCTTCTCCTCTATCTCACAGCCAACTTGTGGAGCATAGGCACTGATGACATTTATCATCATCCCTTCAACTTCCACCTTCACGATCATCACCCTATCAGAAACTCTCTTCACCTCCACTACACTCTTACTGTACGCTTCCTTCAAAATCACCCCTACACCATTTCTCTTTCCATCCACACCATGATAAAACAGTTTAAACCCACCTCCAATGTTCCTGGCCTTACTCCCTTTCCACTTGGTCTCCTGAACACACAACACATCTACCTTTCTTCTCTCCATCATATCAGCTATCTCTCTCCCTTTACCCGTCATAGTACCAACATTTAAAGTACCAACCCGAACCTCTACTCTCCTACACTTCTCCTTTTCCTGCCGTCTCTGTAGACGTCTTCCTCCTCTCCTTCTCCTCCTTCGGCCAACAGTAGCCCAATTTCCACCGGTACCCTGTCGGCTAACGATACCTGTGGCGGTCGTTGTTAACCCGGGCCTCGACCGATCCGGTATGAAATTCTCATTTGTGATCCGCATATTTGATTTGGCACATGTTTTACGCTGGATGCCCTTCCTAACGCAACCCTCCCCATTTACCCGGGCTTGGGACCGGCACTAAGAGTACACTGGCTTGTGCCCCCCTAATGGCTGGGTTGGATGATATAGTATAAATATTATCCAAAAAGAAACAGGTAAAAATTTAAATAGCAAACATGGCTTTGTAACAGCAATTAGAGCATAAAATGTTAAACTGTTGTTGTGTAAGAGAGAGGGTGTGTGTGTTTGTGTGTAGCTGGATCACTACAGAGTGTGGGAGTTGTCTTTAGTGTCCATGTTTGAAAGCCATGATATTTGCTGGGAACTGAAGTCGTAGTTAGCCAGCAACAATTGTGCTTCTGATGTCAGCTAGGGAAAAAGAAAGACGTTTTTGAAAGACATTTGGTGTGAATTGGCTATAATTTTATGTCTCTGTCATCTCCCAGCTGCATACATGCACAAGACTTTGCATACACTTGGCATAAGCACACAGTTCTATGGTGATACAGGCTGATGACACATCTATGCTGTTTTTCTCTTTTTTATTCTCATTTTACCTTAGAGCTGCAGGACTGACCTTCATTGACTAGCCTATCTATTTTGAAAATGAATGGATATGTGTTCAAGCATTTTAGCTGAAGCTCAGGAGACATGGTTCACATACCCTGTTAACAGGTGGTAGAATCTCTGTTACTGTGTGTGCATGTGCCCCTTATTTGTCCGGCGTCTTAGCAGTCCACTGGAGCTCATGCTTTTAAAATTTATGTCATGGGTAAAGAGATAAAAACAGCATGATCCGTTTTACTGTTCACGGGCTATATTTTTACTTCCTGCAAACGGCAACGCTCAGTTTGAAATGGTTAATAAAGCATTCTCCTGTTGAAATCCCCTGTGTAAGCTTGAATCTTTCAGTATGGACCACACTGAACACACACACACACACACACACACACACACACACACACACACACACACACACACACACACACACACACACACTTCATCCCATAATGCAGTAGTGGTATGCTTTCTCTCTTCCTCTCACACACTTACACACACATCCAACTTCTGGCATGTAAGCATGCCACACTTTAATAAGCCACAGCTTTAAAGAGAGTTGATGGCAAGATTCTGCAGTCACTACTGCTCTAAAGATCATAAAAAACATCAAAAGTATGATGACAGGACATCTACAAATACAACCTTTACAGAATATAATGAATTTATGAATGTATCTAGAATTTCATATTATATGATTGAAATAAACTGAAAAAAATTAGTATTCAAATAATTTCTGGATATTCTTCTACTAATTTTAAGTTTAAAACAGCACAAGTATAGTAATAAAGTACAATTACTCAAGTATTTCCCAGCACTGGGTGGGAACCCAAACTATCCTTGACATCATCATTAATTAACCTGTGGCTCTTGTGGGAACATTTCCTGTTTCCCCTGAATGTTAAACATTACCCCAGTGCTAAAAATGACACTGTTCAAATTCATGGCACTAAAATGTCAAAAAGCTGCTTTAGAACATCAGTCTACACACATGTTTTTCTAAGGAAGGCAAAAAAGGGACCGCATGTCACTTCCACATGGCCAACTCTCAAAACGGATAGAGACTCTCATGTTGTTTTGCTTCTCCAACCTGAGAGTTGCCAGCCACAGATGTCTAATCATGATTAATGTCTGCCTGCACATGGACCTTTGCAGTAAGCGGGATATAATCCAAAATTATAATTAAATTAGTATTTTTTTTTTTTTCTTAATCAGGCTTCCAGGCTTCCACTTCAGGAAATAGAAAAAAATCACACACAGACACTCCCACACAGACCCCTGCCTCCCTTTTTCTCTATAGTAAAATTGCTTACATGTGTTTTGGAAAAAAGGCCACAGATGGACATGCACCCAAACAAAGACTGTAGACTGGAAATCTTCCGATGTCTGATCAGAGGGCATTTAATCAGCTGCTGTATACTGGTGTCTCCCAAAGGCATGTTGTCCAGTGCACATACACAATCTCTTAAAATACATCTAATGTGCCATTTGATCAGGCATTTCTTTATGACCATTCACAAGTGATGTGAATAACACTGATTATCACTTCATCATGGCACCGGTTAGTGGGTGGGATGTATTAGGCAACAAGTGAACATTTTGTCCTCAAAGTTAATGTGTTAAAAGCAGGAAAAATAGGCAAGTGTAAGAATTTGAGCGTATGTATGTGTGTATGTATGTGTGTATGTATGTATGTATGTATGTATGTATGTATGTATGTATGTATGTATGTATGTATGTATGTATGTATGTATGTATGTATGTATGTATGTATCCTAGCAAATGTATCTGTTTGTAATTTTCAAGTAATGTAATGTAATAGAAAGAAATATCTAGTTCCCATTTTATGTAAAAAAATTTGAGGCAAAATTATAAACACAAACCTGACTAGGCTGTTACTAAGAATGAACAAATGAAAGACTTTACATGTATGTTAATGAATGCATGCCTAGCAAGCGTTTGTGTTTTTATTTTTGTTTTTATCCCCAGTTTAGTGACACTTGAATCATAATTCTTAATTGATCATTATCATAATACATAATTAATCATTTTTAATTAATATTTAATTAATCTTGATTAAAGTTATGTCATGACATAAGCTGGTGAGCACTTTGACCTCCAATAAGCACAAATTGATGTTTGGTGACAATTGCATCTGGTTGCCTTTTCTATTGAAAGACTGTATGGAACTGTCCTTTGTCAGCTTGCATTAAAGAGAAGTGCACTTCGGTCAGCCAGGTATTCAGGAATCATGCATTTAAAACAACAGGAACAAAACACATAGATGATCCTAGCATGTCTCTAGTATGTATAGACCAAAACAATGCACTTTTAGCAATAAAAAGAGCTACATTGTTATGCCTATAATGTCATTTGGAAGACTCTGAAGACAGCAAAAGCCATACAGATCCCTGTGGGCCCCTGAGCTATGTTGCTTGGTCAGGATTTTACACAATTGTTTGGACCAGGTATAAATGCAAGCGTTAAACCAGGAAGGGCATCCAGTTCAGCCAGTCAAACCCTGATGAGCAAAGCCAAAATGATGGGCAAGGTACAGGCAAAAAAGTAACATAAATTTCAGTTTATTGACTAAACTGACAATTTTTAAATGCATGGTTTTAATTCTTTAAACAGGTCATCTTCTACGAGGACAGGAACTTTGGTGGCCGCTCCTATGAGTGTAGCGGTGACTGTTCCGACATGTTCTATTACATGAACCGTTGCTACTCCTGCAGGGTCGAGAGCGGCTGCTGGATGGTTTACGATCGTCCCAACTTCATGGGCAACCAGTATTTCATTAAAAAGGGAGAGTATGCTGACTACATGGGCATGTGGGGCTGGGGTATGAACAACTGGATCAGGTCTTGCCGCATGATCCCCATGGTATGATCATTAGCTCTGCATTGTTTTGAATTTCAAGACCAGAACCCGCAGCACTGCACAGTTTCATGTTTAGAATTAACTAATAGTTGGTAATTGCCAGATAATTACTTTTGTTAGGGGAAGGAAAGTACTGTGCAATGTGCTCTGGGATTGTAGTGCAGCCCAAATGTGATGGTATTGCTTTCTGTTCCTGAACAGTACCAGGGATCTTACAGAATGAGAGTTTACGACAAGGAGAACTTCATGGGCCAGATGATGGAAATGACCAATGATTGTGATTCCTTCATGAGCCGATACAACTGGTGGAATGGCTGCATGTCTTGTCATGTGATGGACGGCCACTGGCTCATGTACGAGCATCCCAACTACAGAGGCAAGATGTGGTACTTCAGGCCTGGAGAGTACAGGAGCTTCAGGGATATGATGAGAATGGGTGGCATGAGGTTCATGAGCATGAGGCGCATCATGGACTCGTGGTATTAAAAGCCACTATGAAAATCTTGTAAAGAGACCATTTGAAATAAACTGTTTTAAAAAAATAAATAACTTTTCTTCACTTGCTGAATGGCATCCAACTTGTGTCAGATAATATCACCTAATGTAGAAAATACTACACTGTGAAATCTATGTTGGGGTACAGGTATGTTTTATATACTCATTCACAAGGGAACTTTTGTATTTGCCTATATATCAACTGGTTATTTTTGCTTTGTTGAAAAAAAATCTGAAAACCTTTAGAAAACCAACAAGTGCAGGGGAGCTTGCTCAGAAACTTGGAGCTACCTACTGTACCCACAAAGAATCATAATATTCTTGATTCTTGATGATTAATGGTCATATATGCTTTCTTCTGAAATCTGAAAATTTCTATTAATCTTAGTATTTCAAATTATTGTTGTTATTCTTGAAAATAAATATTCATCTTGTACTGCATTATTTTTAAACAAGTGAGGGACAATTTTTAAATATGTATACAACTAGTGTATACATCATGTACAATAGAACCCAAAGTAACTGGTCAGCTTAACCAAATTTTGAATAGCCTTAAACCCCTATTAGAGCAAATGGTCATTAATTTACAATGTATTTAACCATTAACCTCTTTGACTTTGATTCATAATCACAGCCTTCTTGAAATCTCTAGTCTGATTGGTTAAAAGATGTTGAATAATTTTCAGGTTTGCATTAAAGCACTCATTCATATATTGTATTCAACTTTGTTACATATGGATTAAAAAAGTGTGATTAACAGACAAAGAAAAATGTCTTGTTAAGTCTCCAATGCAAGGTTTGCTTCAATCATTTCCATCACTAATCGCTATTATACATATAAAATGCACTGTTAATGAAAAAATTATATTCATCATTAATCATTTACATACAACATGCTTTAATAAATATCGGTGTGGTCCAGGTGAACATATATAAAAGTTAGTTGGCATGTTTTGCATAAGACCAAACCAATATTGATGTGATTAGTTACTGGGATTAGTGGTTGGGATGTGTGCAATAGAGATTATTCTGGATAGTGGGGGGTTGATGAGATCACTTTGGGGGTGATCAGGGATAAAAGGCGTCGTATTTGGGATCCAATAGGGTGCGTGCCTCGGGGTCTCTGAGTTGGAAATCTCCTTTGAGGAGGATGTGCATGGGTGGCACCTTAGGCCATTGTGCTGTAAATAGGGCAGGTCAAAGGCCAGGCTTTTCACCTCCTCTTTACTCCACTGCCCACTGATCCACCCTGTCATTTGTCAATTAAACCCCTGATGGGAGGCAAAAGCACCATGCATTGGTGTATTAGTGTGACTTGTGTGTGTTTGTCAAAATGGTCATCATGCTGGCTTTTGATTCAGTACACACACACACACACACACACACACACACACACACACACACACACACACACACACACACACACACACACACACACACACACACACACACACAGAGGACCCCCATCTTGTATCTCACACTGCCACTCACCACTGCCCTCCAATGGTTCTTAATGAGTGTCAAATTTGTTCTTCTTTTACAACTGGAAGTAATATTATTCACCAAAGCAGTATTGAATAAAATGTAATAAGTGTTGAGGTGAATGCAGAAAGTGACACAATTTCTAAGCATATTTTTTTACATGCATGTAACCATTATTTATCCATGATTTATTATCAATTGAATAAGTGTAGCTTCAAGACAAATAAATTGACTTCCAAAGCATAAATTCAATGATTAATGCTAGTAAAACAGTACAATGTAATAATTTATAATATAATTTATTTTTTATATTAATTTACAGTAAAAAAAAAATGCTTAATATGGTCATCTGAGTCATCCTTCTCTATATTCTCAGCATGTTCTAATGACAGCATTTTGCTGCCATATTTATGCCTCACATTTCCACTTAGAGAAAAGAGTCCACTGCAAATCAACATAAAGCTCTTCTGATAAACCACATCTATCCCAGTGGTCGCTTACAGGATGACTCCACCCCCATCCACAGAGTAATGAACTCACTGAATGGTTTCACTGAAGTATTATAAAAAAAAAAATTACGTCACATTTCATTGTAACATTGTAACTAAGACACACAAAAACATTACTTTGCAAATGTTTTAGGCAGGTATAAATTAATGCTTAATTGTGTTTTTTTTTTAATCAATTTACAAAATGAAAAGTGAACAAACAGAAGAAAAATCTAATTCAAATCAATATTTGCTGTGACTACCTTTCACTTCTTACACTTGCAAATTTGTGTACACTTACATTGAGGGATTTTGTTATATCAGATTCAGGTGTAGAGAAAGTTCATTTTGTTAAGCAGTCATGATGAATCAAAATATGAAATATCTGGCTGTAGCAGATGAAATGAAGTTTGCTGAAGGGCTGGAGAGTGGTACTATAATGAGTGTCTGCAGGAAACAGTGAAGGATGGTGGAGATTCCTTCCAAGTTTGGGGCTTCATTTCTGCAAATGCAGTAAAAAAAATTTGGTCGGGATTATTAGTGTCTTCAATACTAAGAAATACAGGAATACAGGCACATAAATATTAATCATACAATACTATCAGGGATGCATCTGATTGGCCCTAATTTTATTCTGCAGCAAGAAAAAGACTCCACAGACCAAAACAATGCCCAGAGAACCAAATACTAATTTAAATTGGATTTCTCTTCTGTTCATTTAATTTCCATTTTGTTAATTTATATATATAAGAAACTATTAACTATATATATATATATATATATATATATATATATATATATATATATATATATAGGGTTCATGGATCAGTACAGAATCCCGATTTCGGATTTCCAGAGTCCCGGTTTGGTTCAATTTTGGTATGGTGAGGGAGAAGAAATGCAAAACATTAAATTGCTTGTAATCTTTTATTAACGTGTGTGTGTGTGTGTGTGTGTGTGTGTGTGTGTGTGTGTGTGTGTGTGTGTGTGTGTTTAATATATTTTCTAAAAATGTGATCTATTTAACTATTCTGCTTATTTTAGCATACTTCCATCCTTTATTTACTAACTCCCTCGATAAGTGGAATTGTCAGGATTTTTTCCTTATAAAAGAGATTGTTGATGCTGTACATAAAACACTAAAGAATCCATAGCGCTAGCATTAGCTGCTCTAGCCACTTCCTGGTTAGAGGCTAATGCTACCGCTATGGATTTTTTAGCATTCTCATGTATGTGCAAAACAAATCTTATTTCTGGTTCAGAGTGAGTAGCCACAGTGACACTGCACTAACTCTAGTTTCTTTATTATATCCCAGTTATTGTTGTGTATGTTTTCAAGTTTAATAATGTAAAAAAATGCACTAAGTGCGAGGCGGAGACTAAACAAGCTTGCAATCTGCCACTTAATGAGTTCCTTAGATTTTAACTCTGTTCTGCGCGTAAAAAGGATTGCATTTGGTACTATATCAAAAGCACTGTGCTATAAAAATTTAAGTACGAATATGTATACTATTATGTACGAATGTGTACGAATACGTGAACCATACACACACACACACACACACACACACACACACACACACACACACACACACACACACACACACACTCACACAGGAGACAAACACAGTCAGCCATGTGTACTTAATGGCTATGGACACAATCCCAATATCCCACATGTGTGCAAGAGCTTTTGTTTTATTTAGACAAGAAGAATTCAGCACTGCCTGTAATGGAATGACCTGTCCTGTCACCTGACCTTAAACGCAATCATGCTATTCTGGAATAACACTTTCACTGAAGCGTTTGATCAAGGTGTCCAAGCAAGTCACCTGCAAATCCCTGAGGGAAGCATTGAGAATCTCTGCAATTCTGGGGAAAATTAAATGTGTGTTTAAAGAAAGTGCACACAGCAATGCAGTTATAGCTGGTAAAGGAGGATTTCTTTGAAATGTTTTTTATTTTATTTTTAAAAGTATGAAAACCAAAAAAAAAAAAAGAAAAAAAAATTTTTGTATCTCTGTGCTAAATCATATTCCTTAGCAATCTGTATTCAGTGCACTAAATGATTAAGGATGGAATTGATTTGAAATTGGACAAGAAAAGTGGAACTAAATCTAAATAAAAGACTTGTCATGCTTATTTCATTGAAGTTTGTTATACATTATTAATCTCAGAGACTTCAACAGTTCTTTAACCTCAGCTACAGCCTTCAAATGTCTCATACTGGACACCCTGTGGAGCTTTCTGTCTTGCTTTCTATTAGATTTACTTTAGTTTTGCAGTTTGTCACATTTCAGAATGTTCTAAAACATTTGATGAACACACTTTCAGATCCACTTGAAAGCTATGAGGCAGTGTTTTACCAATCAGAATGTGATGCATTTCATTATAGCATATAATTTTCTGAGAGGATTTAGATTTTATATTGATGAAGAGCACATTATGAATACAAATTTGCCCTGGACATACAGTATATGTTAACTTTATTTATAATTGAATGAAACAATATTTTGGATACTCCAGCAGAGATAAAATCCTTCAAGCACATTTCATGCTGTATGATATGAAAATACAAATTTTTTGGTAATTTCCTTGTTTTCTGTGTGTGAGCCTCTGTACAAATATACACTTTCATAACTGTAACTTGCATGAATAAGTGTGTATGCTTATGATAAATGGACAGTGTGTCATGGGATAACAATCTCTGCTGCTATAAGGTGGGTGGTCTCTTTTTTGCTCAGCGACCCCACACAAGTTCTTTTCAGCAGCACATCGCCCCTTAACACCATTAGATTGTGCTAGGCAGCTGAAATAAATCTTTAAAACAACAGCTACTGGCATTAAAAGTCAGCCCCCTAGCCTTCCTTTTATTTTTGCTCTGCCTTGGGAGGCCACAAGGGATTGAGCTGAGCTAATCAAGACCTAAGTTCAAGTTAAGTGCAATAATTGTTAAGATATGTGTCAGGGCAACATACAAACTTATGTCTTGTGTCTGGTGCCCATGACCCAATCAGGATTGGGTTTCCTGCTGAATTGGGTGGTGTGTTTTTATAGTGGATAAGATTGCTTATTTTTTCTGGGTTTAAAAAAAAAAATGCAATCATCCATCCTCTGTGAAACTAGCTAGCTGAGCAGTGGGTGCAAGGGAAAATAAACAAAGCAGAGATAGAGAAGAGAGAGAGAGAGAGAGAGAGAGAGAGAGAGAGAGAGAGAGAGAGAGAGCGCAGTGATGAGCATTATGCTAGGTACGGTGAAAAGAATGTACAATGAGCCCTTGACATTCCTGTCGGACAAGGAGGGAAGCTTTTTTGCCTTTTTTTTGCCACCTACACTTCCTCTTAGTTACATATGAAAAACTTCACACAAAAAAGCCTTAGTGGAAAGTGTAAAAGAACTTACTTAAACTCTGTGTTTTCATAGCTTCCAGCTTTGTAACTTCTGCTACTCTACCACATTCAAGATACGGTATAATTCTGAATGCCTATGTGTCAACAAGCTTTAGAGAGGAAAGCTGAGTCCGCTACTGCAAGTGAATGTTTTTTTTATGTAGCGATGCCTCTTGCGGCATCCTGATCCTTAAAATGTTCCTAGCTCCCGTATTCACTAGCATTTTCAAACTCTTTAAAAATGTGTTAAGTTTCCCAGTGTGCACCAAAGCTTGTAGCATGTTGTTCTCCTCAGAAAGGACAAACAAACACTACTGAAGGATTATAGGCAACATTTAAAAGCTAATACGTATTAAATATTACCATTTCAAGTCCATTACTATTTAGTTGAAGAGACAATGTGTGACATGTGTGCTTTCACCACATCCTACATCACTTGGACTCTCCTATTACCCCTGTAGGAACTAGTTTGTGGAATTTATCTGAATGAAATGAGCATCTGAGTTTCAAATCCCAACAATATCATCTTGGCAGTACCGGGAACCCAAGTCACAGCCTTCCAAATCAGCAGCCTTGAGCATTATCTGTACTTTGTTCTGGTGCACTGTTTAATATTATAGACTGGCACCTAATAAAATTCTGTTTCTGTGAGCACAATTCACAGGCACTAAACTATTTCTGATTCTGATATCTAAAACCATTTTCCCAGTTTTTTTTTTCTGCTGCAAATACAGAACTTCCATAAACTGATTTTGTCTCAATAACTCGAAAGTGGATTTTATAGTTAATAAAATAATAGGCTCAGATACTTGTTCTATTGCAAAGGTTTGATGTGTTGTGCCTTCTGAGATGCTCACTATGGTTAAAAATAGTCCTTATTGGAAACGTATAGTTCAAATGAGTATGGTTATTTTAGGAATTCTTTCTCCTTAACACAACACCTTTCTCATCTTTCTCATTGTTTTTTTTTTTTTTTTGTTTGTTTTTTTTTTTTGCTCAATGTTGTGACTGTTCAGTGTGAAGATGCAAAAAGATTCCCAAAGTTAATTCAATATTCATACTAGTCCTTCTGGTGTCACTTTATCCACTTTATCCAACATCTTATTCATTTTTATCACCACATTATCTGTGTAAATCTGCTTTGAGATAATGTTCATTGTTAAAAGCGCTATACAAATAAAAATTGTTGCATGATATTTTTTCTGCATGATATTTTGCATTTCACTGCTGCCAAAAGTGTACATTTTGCAGCCACAACAAAATTATTGGCTTGCTTCAGATAATTATCAGAAGTGCCATATAACAATGAGAAATTAAATTCAGCCAAACTGATGATTTTTTTCTAACCTTTAACTCTACAGTTTTCTTGAGCCTGTAATTGGCTGATTATCTGATTTAGCTGATGAGTATGTCAAGTTAATGCCTAATAATGTGGATAATTTTTAAGACCAGTGTGTGTGTGTGAGAGAGAGAGAGCGAGAGAGTGTGAGAGAGAGAGAGAGAGAGAGAGAGAGAGAGAGAGAGAGAGAGAGAGAGAGAGAGAGAGAACGACTGGCTTAAGCTTCTTGTCAAAAAGCAGTCAGTGTGAAATACTAATATGAGCATTAGAAAGACTTGGCTGCCTTTTAAACCTAAGCTTTGGGTATTAACCGTTCGGGTGGTTGTTTACCTACCACTCTCCACTTCTTCAAATGCCAGGGCAGACTGTGCAAGATTGCCTTAATGTTTCCCACTTGCATCAGAGCACTGCAGAATAATGTAAGTTTAAATCTCAGAGTGCTTTCTGAGCACTGCTACAAAACTATCATAAAAAAAAGAACGCAACGCAACCATTAGAAATACACTCAAGGCAAATTATAAAATGTAAACATACAATGCTAAAAAGGCAGGAAAACTATTCTCATTCTCTAACGCTGAAGATGATGTTTTTATGCAACACTGAAAAAGATACAGAGTTCACTCGCTAAAATAGAAAAACCTGTGGAGACCGCAACAATATCATAAATTGATTTATAATATAAAATCATCAGCTCACCAGAGACCCAGCCTCTATGTGACAGTGGCCAGAAAACCATTTCTGAAAAAGGATAACATAAAAGCATGTTGGTAGTTTGTAGAGTTTAAACCAGAAAACACCCAGGATCTAAAAGCTGGTCCACTCTCTCCATCATCACACTTCTTCTCTGTACATATCTCACCTTTCGCACCACGACTCTTTAAACTCTGGACTTGCACAGCAAAGTGCACTTTATATTTACTTATTTTATACCACACCATTCTGCACACGGACACTTACGGACCCTTACACCACACCAAACCGCACACGGACACTTACGGACCCTTACACCACACCATACTGCACACGGACACTTTATGGACAACCCACCACTAAAATTGTCTATTGTTTACACTTTGGTACACATTGTTTACTGTTTCACTCTCTACTGCCATAAGGATTTTTTTGTTTATACATTTTTCTCTTTGTTCACATACATATCTTTATATATCCTTTATATCTTATATTCTTATATTTTATTTTATATAGTTTTTATACTTTATACTTTATTTATCTGCTTTTTTTCTTTCTCCCCACCCTATTCCCCTCTTGCCGGACCGTCGTATAAAGCATTTCACTGCATGTCGTACCCTGTATGTATGTGTATGTGATGAATAAAATTTGATTTGATTTGATTTGATTTGAGAAAGGCGTGTGGCAAAGCCTGGGAGTTTTTGGAAAGAAATGGTGTCTTTATTTGAAGATAGTGCTGGTAGCATCACTCTGGGTTGCCAGAAGAAAGCTTGCAAAGCTTTGGAAAACTTCAAAGAAATAGCCTGGCTCGAAGAAAGATTGTATTGTCGGCTGAGACAATTTTATTCACTGACATTCTTCCTCTCATTAGGGAAAAGAGTTGGCATAAGTTTTCTTTAAAACAATGTTTTTGATCAAATTTAACAATAATACTGCAGCAAAGCAAAAATTTTAATTCATAATGGGGGGGGGGGGGGGGGTGGGTTATTTTCTGGAGGCACCTTGGCTTATTTAAAAATATTGAAGGGCCTATTTTTGTCATCTATCCAATGCTAATCAAATACGCACAGTTTAGTATCTAATCATGTACATTGAATTCTAGGAACAAAAACTATTAATACCTGTGTGATTTTTGTGAATGGTGCCACTTCAGAATAATTGTTTTGAACTACAACTCCAACAAACAGTTTTGCATTTAAGCTACAGTTTTTAAATGGAAAATTTGGTGTCATCCAGATGAGGATCGGTTCTCTTTTAAGTCTGGTTCCTCCTTTGGGTTTCTTCCTCATACTATCTCAGGAGTTTTTTCTCAGCACTGTTGCCTCTGGATTCATCATTAGGGACAAACCATGATGAATTCATTGTTCATTGTTAAAAGTGTGATGCAAATCAAATCACATTGATTTGAATGAAATAGAACCTATTCATGCTTCATAATATGGATAAATGCTTTCATAATAAGACATAAAAATAATCAGATTTTAAAAAAGAAAATGTTTAAAGAAGTGAAACTTTAAACCACAACATTATAACCTACAGTAAAACTTATCTAGCAGTAGTAAGTCTAAAAGATTCACACCACAAGTTCAGTCACCATGGTTTTCTGTTGACTTCAAAATGTCCTGCACAAGGAAAAACATCATGGTCAAGATACGGTATCTTTTTTCCTTATAAGTGTGAAAGCGAACTTCGCAAGGAAGTTGTGTCTTCCAGAGTTGTCTTTGGAATTCTGAGAATGGTTACCTGATAACGACTGAAAATAAAATTCCTTTAGCTTGTCTATTAGTCAATGCGTCATGAATAACTTTTACATCCTGTTTCTACCTAACACAAGTAACGGTTTTCCATTGTCACTTTTTTCGAAGTTTTTAGTTCACAAACAAATGCAGTCTCTTCCAAATAACAATTTGGCACATATCTTAATGATGCATAATGAAATGAAAAATCTTCCAAAGTGTTTATTTTCCACAGTGTAACCAACCTACAACGTCTGTCATCTGCCAGCCACAACAATCTGTCCTTTCACTGCAGATAACTAATCGTAAAATTTGTTTCAAAGACATGTAAGATTACATTTAAGATTCAAGATTTAAGATTTTTAGAGAAATATTTTTAAATAATAGAAAAACAAACTAATGAACATTGCTTATCACAAGCTCCTTCCTGTTTTAACAGTCACACTAATTAAAACATTTTTCTGTCTCTCTATTCTTTTCATATATTAAAAATACAAAATGCATTTATACAACAACAACAACAACAACAACAACAACAATAACAACATCAGCAATTCCGAAAATAAAAAAAATGTGACAAGGCTATATATAGCAACAGGACAAACATACGGCTTAATCAATACAACAAAAAAAAAAGGAATGTTGCAATGACTTTCAGTCCCCAGAAGGCAGTTTATGAGATCTGCCAATTATAAAAAATATGTCAAGTGGAACAGGCAAAGACTGCCCAAGCAATCTGGCGGGGTTATAATAAATATATGAGGTATGAAGTATGTGGCAAATAATACAGTTAAAGTCCAAAATATGAAAATGCTGGAAGCACTCAGAAAGAAGGGGAAAGATAATGTTAACCTATGGAATTTTTTTTTGTTTAGATTTTTTAACATACGCTCTATGCCTATTTGGTGCAATAGGTTGTACGAAAAACTCTCACAATAGTCCAAGCAACAAAATTTATATTAATTAACATGTTTTAATTGCTTACACAGGGATGTGTATTCAATTTAATTTAATTCATTTTTATTTGTATAGCGCTTTTACCAATGAACATTGTCCCAAAGCAGCTTTACACAGATAATGTGGTGATAAAAATAAATATGTTTTTTATAAGTGTAAGTTTGTCCCTGATGAGCAAGCCGGTGGTGACTGTGGCAAGGAAAAACTCCCTGAGATGGCATAAGGAAGAAACCTTGAACGTAACCAGACTCAAGAGGGAACCCATTCTCATCTGGTTTCCCTTTCGGGAACTCAAGCTGCATCACATGCTTCCACCTTGCTCACGCTCTGAAACAAGTGTGAAATGCGGTCAATCACCGGCAGGGTGACGTCACGACCAGGAAGCTACAAAATGCGCATGCAGTGAAGCCAATGCTAGCTTCTGTTTGTTCAGGTAAGTGCTTTTTGTGTGAATCTGTGCAGGCATGAGCTTTAAAAGCAAGCTAAATATCCAACTGTGTGTTCCTCCTTGCCCCTGCTTCATTCGGAGGGGATACACACAGCCGATGTGTTGTTTGCTAATGAGAGGAGCATGTTCAGTCGGCTTTCAAGGGAGTTTGCATTGAAGTCGTATGGCTATGCGCACTCTCCGCTTGTGTGCTCTTCGAGGAGAGTGGGTGCTGTGGGTCCTGCACACGGTAGAGAAGTGCTCTGGTCCTGAAACGGGAAGAAGCACTCTCCTGAGGAAGGAGGCCATAGAAGTTTTTCCCTCCTTTATTTAGAGATTCTGGCTTCTATAGCCAGTACTTCGTGGTTCTGAAGAAGGATGGGGGGTTGCGTCCAGTTCTAGATCTACGCTCCTGGAAGCACTCGCTTATGAGGCTTAGGTTCAGAATGCTCACTCCTAAGCAAGTCGTGTCTCAGATCAGGCCTGAGGGCCGGTTTGTCACGATAGATCTAAGGACACATACCTTAACATATCCATCCTTCACAGGAGGTCCCTGATGTTTGCTTTCAGGAGCAAATCTTACCAATATTGGGTTCTCCTGTTCGCCTGGCACTCTCACCCTGCACCTTCATAAAATGCACAGATGTGACTTTGACCCCGTCCAGTCTTCGGGGCATCCGCATCCACATTCGGAACTGTATCAACGATTGGTTGATATTAGCTTGATCAAAGCTTTTGGGCAGTCCGGCATCGAGATGTCATTCTCACCCGTATGAAGGAACTGGGGTTAAGAGTAGACACCTAGAAGAGTGTGCTTTCTCCAGTACAGAGAACCACCTATAGTGGGGGACACGACCGTTATGCGGGCACAACTTTTGACATTAACTTCAGTCCAAATCCATCTTCAAAGCTCCGAGAGAGAGAGAGAGAGAGAGAGAGAGAGAGAGAGAGAGAGAGAGAGAGAGAGAGAGAGAGAGAGAGAGAGAGAGAGAGAGAGAGAGAAGAGTGGTGACAGGAAGAGAAAGATATGGCTTATTATGTGTCCTTATTGTTGTATGAAACTTAAGGACACTGTGCAGTTGGGGACTCTGGGAAGGGAACTTGGGGAACTAAAAGGGAGAACCAGAAGGTAACTTGAGGGATCTCTGGGATGACCCACCCCACCAATTGACCACTCTCAAAACCAATTGAACAACATGAACTTACTATCAGGGATCATAAGGATCATAAGTATGGTATGTGATTTTTAAACATTGCATTGCATTCTAAAGTGCAGGTACTTATGTAATGTGAGGAGGCCTGGGATGCGGTCAGCGTTCCAAATTATCTCAAAGGTGTTCAGTAGGGATGAGATCAGAGCTCTATAGCAGGCTACTCAAGATCTTCCTCTCCACAGCATGTAAACCATGTCTTCAAGGAGCTCACTTTGTGCACAGGGGCATTGCCATGCTGGAACAGGTTTGGGTTTTGAAGTTAAAGTGAAGGGAAGATTTTATTATACCACATTTAAAGACACCCAATACAATTGAGTGCCTCCAGCTTTGTGGTAACAGTTTGGAAAAGAACCACATATAGCAGGAATGGTCAGGTGACCCAATACTTTGGGCAACATAGTGTATGTCAGATACTTCAAAATATTACAAAAATGGCTGTTATGTGACTTAACTCTGTGAGGGTTTTTATTTACACAGTGGAAAACAGGTGTGGGAAGAGAAAAAAGTGTGTGGGGATATTTGCTGGACTTCATTCTTCTTAGTGCATGGAAGAAAGAGCAAGGCTCAATACGTGATTCGAGGCATATGATGCTGAGACAGGCTTGGCATTGGGCAAGAGAGGAGGCTGCGAGCCGTGGTTAGTGCCCTTATTGGCCTGGTGTGAAGCAAATCTCTGGTATCTTCTCCATTGCTGTTGTTGTCTTCGCTGTTGCTGCTGCCTAGAGCATAAAAGACAGACAGAACTAAGGTTAGTGGGAAGCCAGATGTTCTCTGCATTGCTGTCTTCCGGAGCTCCTTTTATATACTCTGCTCAAGGATGGTGAGGAGCTGTTGCTCTTCCTATTAGACACCAGCCGTGTCTGATTCAATCGCCCTGTCCCTCTGTCATGTGCTCCTGGGCTTCCCAAGCACCTGCCTTTTTGAGTATGCAGATTTTTGTCTCGTCATCACAGTAGCCCCTCTCAACTCCAAGCCTACTGTCGCCCGGGCTGGAAAAGTGTCTTCGGGAAAGGAAGTCTGCATTGCCGTTCGTCCCACAGTAAAAGGAACCAACGGGTTGTTCTTACATTTGAATCTTATGCTTTGGCCATCCATTGGAGAGAGATTAAAATATAATTATTAAATTATTGATCTGTTATCAGTGTGAATTGTCTACCTGCTAGGTAGTGTCAAGGTTCCACCACCACCCTCCACTTAATGGCTAGGGCTTCTCGTTCAAGTGCCATATACCTGCATTCATCAGACTGTGACAAAACGGTGCCCAGCCCAGCCCAGCATCTGTGTGCACAACAAATGGCTGGTTAAAATTGGGGTTTCTCAGCATGGGTGTACTGGTCAGTATTTTCTTCAAAGACTGGAATGCCTTTTTAGCTCCCATCCACCGGACCTGTTTGGGTTGTTCCTTCTTTGTGAGGTCTGAGAAGGGGGAAGCAGGGGGGAGAAGTTAGGCAGAAAGTGTCTATAGTATCCTGCCAAACCCAGGATAGCACATACTGGTTTCTTGGATGTGGACGGGGATACTCTTTTACCCCATCTATCTTCTTCTCTTGTGGTTTCAGTAAGCCCCCGCCGATGCGGTATCTCAGGTACTGTGCTTTGGTCAGCCCTGGGTGGCACTTCCATGGGTCTGCCATTAGGCCAGTCTTCCTAAGCTCTTTCAGTACATCTCTCATGTGGTGTAGGTGATCCACCAATGCCACGGAGTGGATTACCACGTCATCTAGGTATGCAGCCTTGAAGTTTAGGTGTGGCCGTAAGACTGCCAGTGTCCGCTGGCGGTGCTAAACGCTATTTTAGGCTTTGACTCTGGGGTAAGGGTTACCTGCCAATATCCTTTTGTCAGTTCCAGCATTGAGAAGAACCTGGCCCTTCCCAGGCACTCTACCAGGTCATTCACCCTGGGTAGTGGGTAGCTGTCAAACTCGGAGACCTTGTTCATCTTACGGAAGTCATGGAATAATCTCAAGCTTGCATCCGGCTTTGTTACCATGACTATGGGGCTGGACCAGGGGCGGGCCTAATGTTCAATTACTCTGTCCTGTAGTATCTTGCTAACTTCTTTCTCCATAGTGCAGCAACAGGCTTCTGGTCGTTGACGCCCTACTACCATCCCTGGCGGAGTTTTTATCTCATGTTGCATGACTAAGGTAAACCCAGGGGACTCTGCGGGGGAAGTGCAGAGACACGCAGTTTAGGACTAACGCCAACTATTAATCTCCACTTGTCTTCTTTGTTCGTGACCGTGACCCTGGCAGTGGCCGCCTTTTGTACGTCTCCATGCTTGGGTTTTCCCGGTTTGTGTTCTACAACTTGTGTTTTTCACCAGTGTAGTGACTTGCTTAGTCAAGACAGTTGAACACAAGCACCAGACAGAAGGTTTTGGTGACTTAACTCTGTGAGGGTTTTTATTTACACAGTGGCACAGGGGTGCAGGAAGAGGAAAAAGTGAATGCAGGGAGGCATGTGTGGGGATATGCGCTGGACACGCACAGTTGTTCTCCAACCTGCTGTCTTCCAGAGCTTCTTTTATACGCTCCGC
Organism: Silurus aristotelis; assembly: GCF_946808225.1. Taxonomy (NCBI): domain Eukaryota; kingdom Metazoa; phylum Chordata; class Actinopteri; order Siluriformes; family Siluridae; genus Silurus; species Silurus aristotelis. Next base: position 12,012,043 of record NC_139599.1, on the reverse strand, counting down.
TTTGGTTAGGGATGGTGAGGAGCTGTTGCTTTCCTTATCAGACACCAGCCATGTCTGATTCTGTCGTGCCACCTCTCTGCCATGTGCTCCGGGGCTTTCCCAAACATGGGTGCTTAACTGGCGCTGTCCTTTCAGCACCCGTCTGAATGTTTGGAGCGCCTGCCGTTTTGGGTATGTGGATTGTTGTCTCGTTGTCACAATACATATGTATTGTGTGTGTGTGTGTGTGTGTGTGTGTGTGTGTGTGTGTGTGTGTGTGTGTGTGTGTGTGTGAATGAATTTAATAAATATTATGTAAACTGATGAACTGTGATTTAAACTTGTGTAATATATAAAATGTACTCTTTTCCAATAACTTATTATTACTTACTTAATATATCTAACTTCTTTTTCTTCTTCTTTCGGCTTCTCCCATTAGGGGTCGCCACAGCGGATCATCTGTCTCCATACCCCCCTGACCTCTACATCTGCCTCGTTTAATCCAACTACCTGCATGTCTTCCCTTACCACATCCATAGACCTCCTTGTCCTTGCTCTTTTCCTCATTCCTGGTGGCTCCATCCTCAGCATTCTTCTATCGATATACCCCATGTCCCTCCTCTGCACATCTCAATCTCGCCTCCCTCACCTTGGCTTCAAAACATCCTTCATGTGCTGTCCCTCTAATAAACTAATTTCTAATCCTGTCTATCCTCGTCACTCCCAACGAAAACCTCAACATCTTCACCAGCTACCTTTAGCTCCACCTCCTGTCTTTTACAATGCCACTCTCTCTAAACCATACAACATCGCAGGTCCACCTCCTTCTCCACCTCTTTTCCCTGCAACCGCACCACTCCACCGCCCTCCCTCTCAGTCACACACATGTACTCTGTCTTACTCCTACTGACTTTCATTCCCCTTCTCTCCAGCGCATACCTCCACCTCTCCAGGCTCTTCTTAACCTGCTCCCTAATCTCACCACAAATTACAGTATCATCCGCAAACATAATCGTCCATGGAGACTTCTATGTAACCTCGTCTGTCAACCTGTCCATCACCACTGCTAACAGGAAAGGGCTCAGAGCCGACCCATGATCCAGTCCAACCTCCACTTTGAACCTGTCTGTTGTTCCTACTGCACACTTTACTGCTGTCACACTGCCCTCATACATGTCCTGCACCACCCCTTACACACTTCTCCGACACACCTGACTTTCTCATACAGTACCACAATTCCTCTCTAGGCACCCTGTCATATGCCTTTTCTAAATCCACAAACACACAATGCAACTCCTTCTGACCTTCTCTATACTTCTCCTTAAACATGTTCAAAGAAAATAATGCACGTGTGGTGCTCTTTCCTCAGCAAAAAACCATACTGTTGGTCACAGATAGTCACCTCTTTTCTCAGCCTGGCTTCCACTACTCTTTCCCATAACTTCATGGTGTGACTGATCAGCTTAATTCCCCTGTAGTTACTGCAGGTCTGCGCATCTCCCTTGTTTTTTAAAGATCGGTACCAGCACACTTTTTCTCTATTCCTCAGGCATCCTCTCACCTTCCAAAATCCTGTTAAACAATCGTGTAAAAAACTCCACTGCCGTCTCTCCTAAACATCTCCATGCTTCTACCGGTATGTCATCTGATCCAACCGACTTTTCACTCTTCATCCCCTTAATCGCTGCTCTCACTTCCTTCTTACTATCCTATCCACTTTCTGCTTCACCAACTCCACACCATCCAACCTTCTCTCTCTCTCATTTTCCTCATTCATCATCTGCTTAAAATACTCCCTCCATCTTCTCAACACACTCTTCTTACTACTCAGCATGTTTCCATCTGCCCCCTTATTGCTCAAACTTGCAGCACATCCTTCCTAGCTTGGTCCCTCTGCCTGGCCAATCGGGACAAATAATTTTTTCCCTCCTTAGTGTCCAACTTCTCATACAACTCTTTATATGCCTTTTCCTTGGATTTTGCCACATCCCTCTTTAACTGCTTCCACATCTCCTTGTACTCCTTCCTACTTTTCAGATCAGTCTGTCGATTTCAATTCTGTTATGCCAACCTCTTTCTCCTTATGATTTCCTGCACTTCCTCATTCCACCACCATGTCTCTTTGTCTTCCTTTGTATTTCCAGATGTCACACCAAGTACCGTTCTAGCTGTTTCCCTTATCAATTCTGCAGTAGTTGCCCAATCATCCAGCATCTCTTCACCACCACCAAGCCCCTGTCTGACCTCTTCCCTGAATCTCACACTACAGTCTTCCTTCTTCAGTTTTCACCATCTTATGCTTCTTTCAGTCTTCACTCTCATTCTCTTTTCCTTCACCTTCAAAACCATCCTACAGACCACCATCCGATGCTGTCTAGCTACACTGTCCCCTGCCAACACCTTACAGTCTCCAATCTCCTTCAGGTTGAATCTCCTACATAGAACATAGAACCTGTGTGCACCTTCCTCCACTCTTATACGTCACCCTACTCTTATACGTCACCCTATGATCCTCCTTCAAAACAAAATAATTGTTCACCACTGCCATTTCCATCCTTTTAGCAATATCTACCACCATCTGCCCTTCCACATTCCTCTCCTTAAAGCCATACCTACCCATCACCTCCTCATCCCCTCTGTTACCTTCACCTACCTGCCCATTAAAATCTGCCCCAATCACCAATTCTTCATTTCTAGGTACACCTTCTACCACTTCATCTAACTCACTCCAGAATTTTTCCTTCTCCCCCATCTCACAACCCAATTATGGAGCATAAGCACTGATGACATTAATCATCACCCCTTTAACTCCCTATCAGAAACTCTCTTCACCTTCACTACACTCTTACTGTACTCTTCCTACAGAATCACCCCTATACCATTTCTCTTTTCATCCACACCATGAAAGAACAGTTTAAACCCACCTCCAATGTTCCTGGCCTTACTCCCTTTCCACTTGGTCTCCTGAACACACAACATATCTACCTTTCTCCTCTCCATCATATCAGCTAACTCTCTCCCTTTAACAGTGATAGTACCAACATTTAAAATACCAACCCTAACCTCCACTCTCCTTTCCCTGCCATCTCTGTAGACATCTCCCTCCTCTCATTCTCCTCCTTCAGCCAACAGTAGCCCAAATTTTACCGGTACCCTGTTGGCTAATGATACAAGTCAAAAATGTAAAAATATGCCATTTATCAGATTTCCGTATGTTTGCACTTGCAGCTGCTCCCCACTCTTTTACATGACACTCATCCTATAAACTTCATTGTTTTGATAGTGAAAGAGTTAGTTTAGCATGCCATAGTAACATATGACTATATTAAAAATATACAACATATTTCATGAAATTAATGGTGTCTTACATTTATGAATATATATTTTTTTAAAAGCTTGTTATACTGCAGATATTGTAACTTTGTATTTATTATTGGGTGTTATGTTTTTGCTAGATTCAAGACACTTTTAAAAATCATTAAACATTAAAATTCTTTCAAAAACAGTATGCATGAATTTTTAATGCACATGAGTTGTGTGTATGTACTACGCATCATGTGGCAGTGAAAATAATTTGGCTGAATATGACTTTTGATCAAAGATGCATTTTTTTGCATTGCTAATAAGGAAAGTGGTGGAAGAGGGTTTGATTTACACTAATCTATAGCATTAGATTTCTACCCGCATCTCCATGCTAAGTACCGATGTTTCATTATTCCATTATACCATTATATTTATATTGTATTATTCACTTTTGTGACAAACGTGCTTTTATTGAATGGATTTTGTTGCTTGTTTTTAGAGCAGTTAATGTTAAATTTCATCATGCAGGTGTAAAACTAACCAGGTCCTGTACCAACAATGATGTATAATCTACATGACATGTAATTTTTAAACTCGCACTTATGCAACCCTTCGCAACATAAGAACATAAGAATTCTTGGCAGATGAACAGTGTGCCCTTAGGTGTGAGAACATGAGGGCGTGAGTGCATTAAACCTCTTACCCTGTCTTCCCTCGTCACATCAAAGAGTAAATGATCAGCTATGGGGAAAACAAAAAAATCATGACACATTTTTGGCACAATGTCAACTCTATTCTATTCATTGAACCCTGGCTGTAGATGACAAAAAAAAGATAAGAATGTAGAAAATCAAGGGTGAAAGATAGATAGATTTTCATTTAAGCCATGTGGCTGGGACCTTTTTCCATAACTTACAGTTATCTCATTATACAACCGAGCAGTTGAGGCTTAAGGGTGTTACACAAAGGCCCAACAGTGGCAGCATGGTGGAACTGGGATTTACACTCACATCCTTCCAATTAGAAGTCCACCATCTTAACTAGTGAGCCACTTCCCTCAATAGCTTCCCCAGATAGATAGATAATTACATGAACAGACAAGTAATAAGAACGATGGAAAGAATTAAAGAAAAGTAGGCAACAATCTGTTCTTGTAAACAAACTATTCTGTTTTAACTTTATTATTATTATTATTATTATTATTATTATTATTATTATTATTATTTTGAGATCCTCTCCCCACTCCCATGCTAGTTATCTGCAGTAATAAGTGTAATGGCCATATAAAATGCTTACAGCTTTGTATGTAAATCATGAAACGTGTTTAGTAAATTTAAACCATACCTTTCCAAAATATTTACATTCAATCTGTGTTTTTCTGTTTCTTCTGATTGCACTGACCAAATCTATCAACTTAAATGCAGTTCACAGTTTGGGCATGTTGACAAGTTTGTTAGTTTGCTGCTAAAGACGGTTGTACAAGCTATTGAATTATACTATGCATTGAGGTTTTTAAACATGTGTTTCCATTTGAAGTTTAATTCAGTAAAGTAAATAATGAGAGTAATGTATCATGTGTTGTTCATCTGATATTGTATTTTTCTAATTCTACGACCTGTTTTTCTATTTTGTCCTGATATGTAAAACCATAAAATTCTAAGAGGGTATACTTTCATTTTCACATGACTGTGTCTTGCACTATAGCCACTATATGCATGAAAAAGAAGAAGCTCCTCTTAGACGTTTCCATGCTAAAGGTAGAAAATTAGCAGCTGTACTTTGTGCCTCTATATGTCCTTTAACATACTGGAAAATGGAAAAAAAACAACAACCAAAAGACACCTGAACGTAATGGTAGATTTCATAAATCTATCTACACGTGATCATGAAACTTGATACGTATCTTGATAAGTAACTATCCCCTAAATGCAGTCAAGGAGTGTCATGTCTGCATCACCTTGTTAATAGTTTCCCTTATAATATTTGATGAATTAATGCTAAATTTACAGTTTGTTTTTCCCAATAATTCTCTAACATTTATGCATCTAGACATCTTAAATTAAAGTGTACTTTTTTATTGAGCATCATAAATTATGTTAATAGCTGTTTTTCAGTGCTCATCTTACAATTATGTCAAAATACACAAAATATATCTAATCTGAATTTGTTATTCACTGAGTATGGATGCTTGGCCTCTGAAAATGCTGCTTGCTTTTATTTGATTTGTACAGGGCAGTACAGGAACATTCTTTCAGGAACCATTTCATTACATGCCCCTGGCTCTTCACACACTTCTCATGTGTTCATCATTATATTTCTCTCTCTCTCTCTCTTTGACAGGAGGCCGACATGAATTCCATGGCAACTATGCGTTTGTGAATAAAGGGTGCAATATCACCACAGTGAATGAATAGCCATTCTGGCACCTTGTATTCAAGACTGAAGATGTTACCTTGCAGATGGGGCTCATTGGTAATTTATGCTGCAGGTATGAATGAGAGGCACACGCTTTGCAAAAGAGCAGCGAATGACTTCATTATGTAGTCAGTGAAGACTCCAGCTGAGAATGTGTGTGGAACTGTACATAAAATTGTAAAAAAAAAAAAGTTAAATGAAACAGAGGGAAAAAGAGAAGTGAGGAATGATAGCACAGTGCAACGTGGGTTGAATGTGAATTTTAGTGCAGTGTGTGTGTGTGTGTGTGTGTGTGTGTGTGTATATGTGTCTGCTGCATAACCCCAAAAGAAAAAGTCATGCAATAAAAATGATAGGTGTGTGCCTAGAACATGCATTATACATGCCAGTGTTTGAGAGAGAGAGAGAGAGAGAGAGAGAGAGAGAGAGAGAGAGAGAGAGAGAGAGAGAGAGAGAGAGCTATCGTTGTGTTTGCTCTAATTGGTTTTCTGTTATTACCTCTATAGATCAACGACTCAAACTAAGCCAGCATTAACTGTGGCGACAAATTCTCAGGACTTAAGTAACGCATAGGAAGCACAAGGGAATGGATGAAAAGAAGATGTAGTGTATTCAGGGTTCTGCTGTGTCAACACACTCGCTACCACACACACACACACACACACACACACACACACACACACACACACACACAATGAGGAAGCATTACCTCATGGAATCCTGCAATTCAAAATGAAACCCAACATGAATAGCAATCATTTCATTCATTCACTTAAATATAATTCATGACACGTTGCCTGATTCCATGTCCTTACAATATTTTAGTGTATGGTAAAATATTAGTAATGGAAGATTAGCCAGACACAAATAAACACAGCCATACTGTACCTTAATAGCCTCAAGCAGGAAAGAGGAACAGTACAGACCAAAAGTTTGGACACACCTTCTCATTCAAAGAGTTTTCTTTATTTTCATGACTATGAAAATTGTAGAGTCACACTGAAGGCATCAAGGGCTATTTGACCAAGAAGGAGAGTGATGGGGTGCTGCGCCAGATGACCTGGCCTCCACAGTCACCGGACCTGAACCCAATCAAAATGGTTTAGGGGTGAGCTGGACCGCAGAGTGAAGCCAAAAGGGCTAACAAGTGCCAAGCATCTCTCGGGGAACTCTTTCAAGACTGTTGGAAGACCATTTTAGGTCACTACCTCTTGAAGCTCATCAAGAGAATGCCAAGAGTGTGCAAAGCAGTCATGGCCGCAGGAAGTGGGGGTGCTGGGGGTGCTGCAGCACGCCCTATTGGCGAGAGAGAGATTTTTTTTAAATGTAGGCCTATTAAAAATATTTTGCACAATTTATAAATTCCTTATGAATATTTTAGGAAATGATTTTGACACACGTAGGCTATTAAGTGTATTTTGGATTTTAATTTCATTATTTTGAGGCCTAATCAACACAGGTTCGGAAGGTTCGCATCTATGATCTACCTGAAGAAAGAAAGTGGATAGAAGGAAGAGACAACTGGATGTCGGCCACTATACAAAATGAAATAAATCAAATTCTTTTTAATAGCCTACAGTTTGTGCTTGTTATTAATTAGACATATGATAATTGGTAAGGCAAGTCAAGTTCATTTGTAAAGTGCGTTTCACACGCGCAGGTGATTTTAGTTTGGCTTTCTCTGGCAGCGCGCAAACATAACCTAAATGCCTTGCCCTTGTGGAAGATAAAATTAGCTCTTCATACCTTTTACAACAACATGAAGATATCAGAAAAAGAGATCAGTGGTCTCTTTCCTGCTCATGTTCCACATCTCTCTTAAAGCGCAGAGCGGTATGCCATAACGCGTCTTTGTGTGGAAATATAAAACTTGTTTTTTTTTTTGTTTTGTTTTTTAATGGATTCAACTTTATTATATTATGTAAGTTACCAGTATTTACTGATATTTATTTCAATGCTTTACAGGCTTTAGTGTGTTGTTTCTTTGTTTTTTTTTTATTTATTTCAAAACAACCCCCCAACCACCGCAACACCGCCGGTATTTGGTCCACTACCACCGCGGTGGTAAAGAAACTGCCATCGTCACAGCCCTATGTATTTATTTTTAAAATGTATTGTAAATAGACCCATAGGCTCATTGTTTTTTTGTCCAAAAAAAAAAATTATAATTCACAGCACCCCCTGTTCAAAATTACTTCCAGCGGCCCTGAAAGCAGTAATCAAAGCAAAAGGTGGCTACTTTAAAGAACCTAGAATATGACATTTTTCAGTTGTTTCACACTTTTTCGTTATGTATATAATTCCATATATAATTCCACATGTGTTAATTCATAGTTTTGATGCCTTTAGTGTGAATCTACAATTTTCATAGTCATGAAAATAAAGAAAACTCTTTGAATGAGAAGGTGTTTCCAAACTTTTGGTCTGTACTGTATTTATATTACGCTTATCTGGAGATTAAATCTGTTTTTTGCTTTACTAAGTACTATATCTTTTTGGGAGAAAATAAATAGGTGAAAGAAGGAAGGAATACCAAATTGGAACAGCCACAGAGAGCAGATGAGTTTAACAAAACAGAGTGAAACGTGTCAGATGTGCTTCTGAGAGATGCCACTAATGAACTTTGGAAAGCCTGGAATGTTTATGATTTTTTTCAAAACATAAGGAGGTCTTAAACATTTTGCTGTCTTCAAACAAAATGGCTGCACACTTCAAATGAGGTATGCATGTTGTGGTGATCACTGCCTCCTCATTTCAGGGAGAAAATCCAGAAGGACCCAAATTAGTGCATTTCATTTTTATGTCTTGACTACGACATAGAAATTATAGCTTGCTAAGCTAAAACAAAGTTCAGCAAACTGAAGAAATGTTAGTTTTGTTTACTTTGGCACATGTACATTTTGTTTGAAATCATGTCCTGGCTCTTGATGTACTCATTGGTCATTTCCTTTGTGTTTCATTATTCTCACGCTTGCTCTCAGTCTGTCCAATGATTTGTGTTTGCATTTAAACCCTTGCATGCCTTTGTTGTAGTGTGCTGTATTGTTCAGTGTGTATCCGCCTTACTATTTTTATTCGGTGATATAAGTCTCTGATTTTTATCCTAATCTTCTTTCCTGGTTTTCGTGCTTTGCCTTTGCTTTGTTGGTTATCTGATTCAAGCCTGTTTTAACTCTGACTTTTGAATTTGTCTGCTCCTTAAAAAAAAAGGAAAAAAAAAAATGGGTTTACTGAATTTGCATCTGTATCCACTCACATCTCATGCCAAGAATTGAACATTTAGAACATTTAAATACTTTGTGAAAATTGAATTTATCAAACTTATTAGGCTATTTAATTTATCGAGTGCCAATTAAACCCTGATTAAACACTAGAATACATTAGTTACAAATATTATCTAAACCTGGGAGACTGCAGTTCAAATGCAGACCAAGCAAAACAGAAAAAGTGTATGAAAAAGAAGCTAGTCGTAATTCAGCTGCAGAGGTTTCTGTAGAAGATTTTGTGTTGCAACCAATATCATGCATTTATGCAATTGAATTAGCTAAATGCAGCTTATCATGCAAGTGAAGAGTGTTCATGGACTTACACAGGCTAAAGCTCTATTTTCTAATTAGTGAAGAAGACCAATACTTTAAACATGACAGGGTTAACATGCATGAGTTTATTCTGCAATTCAGGTTACAAAGAGATGTTTTATTTGTCCACAGTCAATGCCCAAAATGCGTGCACACACACACACACACACACACACACACACACACACACACACACACACACACACACACACACACACACACAGACCAGTCATTAAAATTTAAGCATAAAAGGTTCTTGCTATTCAGTCATTTTATTTGTTACTTACATTTGTACCCAAGACATGTTTTTGTACAGATGAACACCCGTGTTTCAAACTCTTACCAAACTACTTGATTTGAAAGGGAACAAAGCTATCCAGTGCACTGGTCCTGACCAGTATAAAGCATTTTCTCAACATGAATAAACAAATGAATGAATCAACTAATAGATTCTCTGCTTGTACTGAAGGCCACCCTTGACTATTCAAAGACAGCAGCCTGTGTGAATGTAGACATAAATTGGGCTTGAAAGCAACAGAGTGGCTAACCTTTTGAGCAGGGCCAGGGTGGAGACACTCGAGTTAATCCTTACTGAAGCGGTGAGGTAATTCTGTCAGGGCAAAATTCCCCACATCACTTAATTCAATTGAAGGTAACGCTCACACACAGAGACAACTTCAAAGGAACAAGTCAGGCTTGCTAATGAAAAGCATTCCTATGATATGATGCTACCACCATCATGTTTCCCTGTAGAAATGGTAAATTTAATAGAAATGCTAAAGTGGTTGTGCCAGCAGTGAGCGAGTGAAGGGCGGAGCTGTTAGTAACAAGCAGTAAGCAAGACCTGCAACTGATGAGACTAATCAGTAGTGTATACTGATACATGGCACAATCCAAATTAAATTAATTTAAGATTTAGGTTGTAAAACAACACAATGTTCAAAGGTGTGAATACTAATACAATGCACTGTATGCTGCAAAACCAGTTCATAATAATCCATAAATTGACTTTTTTCTCTTTTGCACCAATTACAGAGTAAAGAATCTCCACAAATTAATCATTTGCAAACAAGAGACAAAATCAATATTTCCTATTGCTTGTGTTTGTGGTGTGCAATAGATCATATGGACATGTAGAATTCTGCCTAGTTGCATTATTTCTATTGTTTAACAAAGCATTGTGACAGCACTATTAGTGTTAAAAGGCTCTTAGATGTGCTATATGGTTTATACTATACCGTCCACACGATCACAGGAGAAAGGTATGGCCTCATGATTTGCAAATATTTGCACAAGACACTGCATTAGCCAGAATATTTCACATAGGGCAAAGTTTGGATTTTTTTTATGTGATGGTTAAACTATTTTTAGATAACTTCCATTTATATGTATATACATATATCGTAGAATTGCAGGTATTTGGAACAGCTACAGACCTGTTCAATCTCGCATTTATGCTAACAGCTAATCATGTGGCAGCAGTGCAATGCCTACAATCATGCAAATACCTTTAACTCTATTATAGTTTTTTTTGTTTTTGTTTAGTCATTTAGTTTTTCAGAGTAAAATGCTCAGACCTATTTAAGCTGACAGGAAGGCTTCAGTAACTCAAATAACCACTATTAATAACGATGGCAGATAGAAAACCATCTCGGAATTCATAACATAACAAACCTCAAGCCATATGGGCTACAACATCTAAAGATTATGTTGGGTTCCACTCCAAGCAAGAACAGAAATCTGTGGCTATAGCAATCACAGGTTCATTGCTACTAGACATGTTGAAAATGGGAAGAAAATATCTTACATAGGCTTTTCAATTTCACTGAACCTGTGCTCCTGCAGCATCAGATCCCTGTTCTTGGATGGCAGGGACACAACCTTATGTGTCTTCTGATGCTGTAGCTTATCCACCTCAAGTTTAAGTTCAGTGAAGCAAAGCAATAAAGGAAAAAAACATGTTCATTTATTTTCTCAATCCATGAACCTGTAACCAAACAGGACTTTTCATGTCCCAATGCTATATCCCTGACCTTTCAAACCCTTTTATTATTTTAGTTTGCAAACTAAGCACTTTCAGGGACTTTTGCTTACTCTTAAGCCCTTAGAGACCTATGTGGAAACTAGAGAGACAGTGAGGAAGGAGACATATACAGGGATATCATATTGTTTTTATTTTTTTATTTTTATGAGTGTGCAGTTGTTTGCCTGAAAATTATGGAGTGTTGGTTAAGTAAATCATACCACCACAACTTTTGTAATGAAGAAATTACCAGGAAAGGAAGGAGAAGCCATTCAATGTCAAGGATGCTGTAACAGCATGTGTGGATGTTTGTGTGTGTGTGTGTGTGTGTGTGTGTGTGTGTGTGTGTGTGTGCTTGTGTGTCTATTTGATTTATTGGCTCAATACTGAATAGTCCTTGGTAGTGGAAAGGCCAAATAAAGCCCTTATCTGCTGTGTGTAGTATATGGTGTTACTTATCCAAAAGTTTTCATGAAAAGAACCTGTGAGTTTGGCCTTTCTTTAGTTTTTACTGTTAGGAAAACAAAAGAATCCAACTACTACATTAAACATGAACACATAAAATAGCTACTGTGTGTATGTATATATATATATATATATATATATATATATATATATATATATATATATATATATATATATATATATATATATACAAAATCCTTCATATATTTTGGAAGATACAAAAAAGATTAAAAAGAAAATCAACATTTACTGACAGCAATAAAAGAAATTCACTTATCGTGTTTTGCATTTGCACTGCATGGATGATGGTAGAGATTGCTAATATAATTCAGTTTACTGTCAACAAAGCCTGTTAATGCTCAGATGTAAGATTCACTAAACTTGCTTGCAGTCGAATACCACAATCCATGATTCACACACATGGGTGTAACAGAGTTAACACACCAAATTCCTTCAACATATCTTTACTAGTTAGCTGGAACCAACTCGCCCATATCATATTTTCTTCTGCAGAATAAAGACATGAAAGTGAATCACTTACTGTCAGTAAAGCTTTGAGGCACCAACTTACTATAAAAAGAATGAGGAGATTATAATCAAAGTGGCTCTGTGTTGTTTTTCTAAAACACCAATCTACAAACAGAACAGAGGGTTTATTGTTAAAAATGGTTTTTGGTCTACTCTGATTGTTTTTAGTTGCCACCAGACTGACCGTAGGAGATCTGTAAAGCCAAGAAGACTCAACCCTGGTCCTGGACTACATTCTGGAATAGTCCTCACAAGTATTACATGAGTACCAAAACGATTTCTTGAGTAACTCAAGTAATTTGAATGGAGTGCTCTGGACAGGTAACCACAACTTTTGTTGTTTACAAATTTTTTAGCCAATCTGGCAGCGTTATCCTCTTTGTAGTGCCAGTTAGCTTTACACATTGGAAATGAAATGGGCTACAATCATTAGAATCACATGGTATTAAACTAAGCCTCTGATTCCTGGTGAGAACTCTGTCTAACAATCAGCTCTGAAAGAGACGGAAC